>NW_026008266.1:0-3712 GCF_001458135.2 Marmota marmota marmota | reverse complement strand
GAGGATAGGAAAGGTAGCAGAATACAACAGTTACTAATAGGGCATTATGTAAAAATGTGGATGTGTAACCGATGTGATTCTGCAATCTGTATTTGGGGTAAAATTGGGAGTTCATAACCAACTTGAATCTAATGTATGAAATATGATATGTCAAGAGCTTTATAATGCTTTGAACAACCAATAAAAAAAAATATTTCCCTATGTTAAAATTAACACTTGATATACTGTTTTATGCTATGTGAATATTTATTGTATTGATGTGTCATAATTGATTTAACTTTTCTTATTTTTTGGATAGTTAGATAATCATCACATTTTATTATCTTATAAATTATATCATAATGGTGTATTTGTATAATCTAGCTTCCTAGCCTAGAATTCTTATAATGTTCAGCAACCAGGCTCATATTCTTTGTATAAGGCACTGTGTCCTATGGCAATGCAGTTGTTAGTGAAAAATCACTTATTTGGGTA
This sequence comes from Marmota marmota marmota, assembly GCF_001458135.2. Taxonomy (NCBI): domain Eukaryota; kingdom Metazoa; phylum Chordata; class Mammalia; order Rodentia; family Sciuridae; genus Marmota; species Marmota marmota. The sequence continues at coordinate 3,238 of NW_026008266.1, read as the reverse complement.
GCTCAACTAGCTGGAGTGCAATTTGGTGGTAAGAATGAGTCAATAAAATTTTCCAAGCAGTCAAATAGGATGTCATTCAATTCGAGCACTAAAGCTACTATATCCAACTTAAGAGAGTGCACTGGAGCTTTCTTAGAGCCTATTTATTCTCCATTTTTGTGCAATTTAACAAATTTTTAAAAACGATTTTCATACCTTAGTAAATAAGAAGACAGTTAAGGAAAGCTACCAGAGTCTTGCTCTGAAGCAGGAACTCAAGGATGAGTTGGTTTGGCTGGGAGGAGGTGAGGTCGTTAACCTCAGGGAGAAAACCATAGTAGTGAATTTGAGGGAGGAATTATTTCTGCTTTGTTTTCTCCAGGTTTTTCCTCATTTCTTCTTTGACTCTTTTTTAAAAAAGCATTTTGTCACCATCAGTTACTCCAAGTTTAATGCAACTATAGATGGCATTTAATGCCAATGAATTAGTGTTATAAACAAAACAATTTATTGCCTGATCACTGAGCTGGCTAACTAAATCCAACTGGTTAACATGGATATTTGATTTTTGCTCAGTGTTATGTCAAAAATTAAATTCTCATCCTGTTTGATTTACTATTCTCAGAACTTTTAGAACATTCTAGTGCCTTAAGTTCCTTGGAGTATGAAGAAGCCCATTAATAATGATTGAATGGTAATGGTTTCCTTGTCATATTTCTTCTCCTAACACACTGTTACTTATTAAATTAACTCTATTTCACTTGTCACTTTGAGTTATAGAAAAATAGAACTTCCATTTTCACTTCCTGCTTCTTTTAAAGCAAACCATCTAGATCTGCTTTCTGTAGCATGAGATTCCCTCTATGGTGAATTTCTTAACCTGTAAATTACATTTTCTGGTTAAAGCATCATCTTCATCTATTGTTGTAGGGACAAACGAGGCAAGGCACCGAAGATAGCAGGAAACAGTTTTATTTGGCTGCAGCCAGGTTCAGAGGGTACAGCCATTGCTGTGATCAATCAATCCCCTGAACCCCGAATAGGGGTAATTTCAGAGTTTTATACCCAGCATGTAAGGGGAGGGGCTCAGAATTCACAGTCTGCAGAAGTTTACACAAAAGCAGCTTTTTCTTTCACTGTTTTGGGCAAGTTAACACTTCAAGGACAACACCTGAGAAAGGGAGAGCTTCTTCTCTCCTTTCTTTCTTCCCCTGCCAGCTGTTACCATGGAGCCCAATTGGTATCTTCTCTTATTTTAAAAATGTATACATCTCTCTGAAGCTCAGTTCAAGGCCAGAGCCTTGTTTGCACATTTCTACAAACTACTATACTGGATACATTTGTGAAAAATTATTAAAGGGGTGCCCAGCACCTGGAGTGCTGGTATCTTCCTGGCCAGTGGCCAAGCAAAACAGGGCAACAGGAAAATAGGAAATTTATCCATATTGAATTTTTTCTCAGAGACTCTTTGGCTGACAGTCCCAAAATCAGCCATGGTGAGAATTTCTAGAGAAGCCCAGTCAAGACTTTTTCTGTGGAGAGAGAGGGTGCCACTTCACTATAATAACCAAGGCTTGATTAGAACATATAGAAAACTGAATAGAAAGTTACACTTGGACTAAGAGAACCTCACCCCATGCTAATTTTGTATCAGATTTGGGTTATTGTTTTGTGTTAAGTAAGTAAATCTCTGAATTTTGGTTTCTTCATTTTTACCATCATTCCTGTTTTGTTTGGGGGAATGATGGGAGGGTTAGAAGCATTTTTAAAAAACTTAGCTTATTCTTTTAACCTTTGTTGTATTTTTGAAAACATAATCATTTATTTGAGATTGAGTAATATATAATTTGATGCTAGAAATGACTGCTTGATGACTAGAGCCAACTATTTTAGACACATAAAATGAATTCAAATAAAATTTCAAGTGCAGTCAGCTCTCCCTTCATATCTGTGGGCTCTGCATCAGATTCAACCAACTGTGGATCAAAAATATTTGAAAAATATAATTGTGCTCATACTAAACATGTTCAGACTATTTTCTTGTCATTGTTCCCTAAATAATATATAATTTGAGAATCATTGACATACATTTACATTGTACCAAGTATTATAAATAATCTAGAGATAATTTAAATATATTTAAAGATGTTTGTAAGTTACATGCAAATACTACATGATTTTACATAAGGGACTTGAGCATCCATAAATTTTTGACATCAGAGAGGGGTCCTGGAATCAATCTCTAGCTTATTCATTGGGACAGCAGTATAAACCTTATTTATTGCAATCAAGTAGGTGTTACTTTCTTTGTGAAGTTGTCCCTGTTATCCCAGACATTTAATTTCTCCTTTCTCATCCTGTACCTTATAATAGCTAATATGGAACACATGATATTATATTGTAATTTGTTGTCTGGGCTCATTGCTGCACTTGAAATTACTTAAGGACAGGGCTGAACCTCATTCATCCTTAGAGTGGAGAATGAGAGAGAAAGTCACTAACTCAAGAGTCAACCTGACTGGATTTAAATCCATGGTCAGCCACTTGCTATCTCTGTGGCCTTAGTCTTGCTTTTCCTTGTTCTCTCAGCTCTAAAATGGAGACATGAGTAATGGCATACCATCAATGTAGGATAAAATGAGTGAGTATATATGACTCAAGTCAATTCAAATTTTATGGGCTTACAGTTTAAACAACTTTGCAGTGACTTTTTAAGAGAAAAGCAAAATTTAGTGTAAAATTAAAAATATCTAAATGAGGAAAGAAATTATTTTTGAAAATTATATTAAATAAAAAAAAACCCACATTAAAATATCATAGGAAAATTACCAGCTTAATATACCTCCAAATTCCAGCTTAACTAATTTAGCAGGAAACTTGCTAGAATTGCACTCTATAAGGAAGCATAGGAGCTAAAATCTGATTCAGTCAAAAAGAGAATTCAGAAGTTTGGTCAATGAAGGAATATTGGTTACAAACCACCCTAAAACTTAGTGACTTAAAACAACAGTTTTATTGTTCATAATTTTGTGGGTTGGGAGTTAGGTCAGGGTTCACTGGCTATGACTCTTCTCTCCATGAGGTGTTAGCTGGGATCACACAAGTAGCACTCAGGTGGGAGCTCATCTGGCTGTGTATCCAAGATGGCTTCACTCAGATCACCTAGGCCCAGAGTGTCTGGAATGTCTGAGTGCTGGCCTGATCTCTCTCTCTCTCTCAATCTCTCTCTCTCTCTCTCTCTCTCTCTCTCTCTCTCTCT
>NW_026008265.1:0-3713 GCF_001458135.2 Marmota marmota marmota | reverse complement strand
CTTTCTTTAATAATTACAAAAAAAAAAAAAAGAGAGAAAACAAGTATATGGACAGATAGGCTTTGTGACTTTAATTCTGGCTTCCCTATGGACTTGTGATGTGTTGTAATAACCAACTGCTTAATGGAGCCTCACTTTGTCCTTCTGTAAAATAGTTTGAATTGAAATATCTTTCAATGTCCCAATTAATTTGTAAATTTATGATTTTATGTGTAAGATAATATCAGCGTTTCTAAATCTTGGGAAAGGAAAGGCTATTAGATTTAACAAATTTTTAGTGATTTTACATAATATTTTCTAAGCTTTTCATTGAAAACAGTTCTATACATCTTACCCATCAAAATATAAAATATGATCTACTTTATGTATTAATTTTTATGCTAGTAATTTTATATTTTTATAGATTCAGTTATATTAGTTTTATTATATTTTCCCCTGGCTCTAGAATTTTCTATAAGACATTACTTTAATTTTTCTTCCTCTCATCCAAATGCCTACTAAATTATCCAGAGGAAAAATAATATGCATCTGGAAATTAGAGTCAAATGTTTATGAAAAGAGTTTATAGCCTGCTAGGACTAAAATCAGACATTCTGAATGCAAAGGAATCCTATTTTAAAATATTGTCTGAAGTTAGCCAGGCACAGAAAGAAACACTGTGTGATTTCATTTATATAGGGAATCTAAAAAAAATTGTTAATATAGAAATTGATAGTAGAATGGTGGATATCAGAGGCCAAGGTGTGTACACAGGAAGAAGAGATGGGATTTATCAATGAGTACAAGTTTTAGTTGGACAGGAGTCAAACATTCTAGTGGGTTTTTGCATAGTATGGTAACTACAGATAGCAGTTATGTGCCTTATATCTCAAAAAACTAGAAGAATTATTTTATATTTTCACAGTGAAGAAGTGATCAATGTTTAAGGAGATCAATATGCTTAACTTGGTTACACAATGTATGTGTGTGTGTGTATCTCAAATATCACATGGTACCCCATTAATATTTTATGTTTATGTATTTGTTAAAATTTAATTTTAAAAATTCATCTCATAATATTATATGAAAGTCTCCAGGTTACATTAGAAAATGACTTGTCTTTTCAAGAATCAGGAAGAAAAAGTGAATGAAAAAAAAAGAAAACACCAGGATGACAGAAATGATGGAATTATCTGACAAAGATTTTAGATGTCATGATAAGCATGCCTCAGTGAGCAGTGAACAAATGAGAAAGTAGAAAACATCAGCAAATATGATATAAAGAAACACCGAATGGAAATTTTAGAACAGAAAAAGATGATAACAAAATTAAAAGCTCAGTAGATGGGCTCAATAGCAGAATAGAAGGGATGAAGGCAAAAAAAATTAGCAAAGTGAAAGATAGAACAATAGAAATTACTCACCTGAACCACAAAGGGAAATATTTGTAAAACATTGAATAGGGTCTCTGGGACCAAAACAAAAATAAAACATTTGTATCACCAGAGTCCCTGAAAGGGAGGAGAAAGGGGTGGGGGATGAAGTGGTCTGTGACAGCTACTTCTGCATCAAGTCCTGTGCCTGTCAGAGAGCTCAGGCAGGCCCCTGGCCTGGGAGAAGCCAGGGTCTACCTATGTGGAGTCCTCAGCTGGAGTGCAGGCTGTGGGAAGTTCAGTAAGCTAGGCATCTACACCCATGTGGCTAATTATGTGGATGTAGCCTTCCAAACAGCTTGTGGATCCCTCCCAGGACACTCCTTCATCCTCTGCCCTAGGGGAGCACCTTTTCTTTTCACTATCCCTTCTTAGTGATGTTTCCAAGAACCTGGGTGGAGAGGCTGGAAAATACTAATAGCAGAAAACTTTCCAAATTTATTAAGATGTGACCCTACAGATTAAAAAGGCTAAGTCCCCAAAAGGGTAAACCCAAAAGAAATCTTCAATAAAACACATCTTAATTAAACTGCTGAAAACTAAAGACAAAGGAAATAAACCTTGAAATCAGTCAAAGAAAAATGACATCTATAAGTAAAAAATAACTTGAATACCTGAAGATTTCTCATGAGAAACCATGGAGTCCAGAGAAAGACCTGTCATTTGGAATACTATTTTTAGGAAAACTGTTACTGATAAATTAAACTTTATCAACTTTATTAAAATTAATCACTTTGGTTCTATTGAAGACACTCTGAAGAGTATGAAAAGGCCAGGCATGGTGGCACACTCCTGTAATCTCAGCATCTCAGGAGGCTGAGGCAGGAGGATTGCCAAATTCAAGACCAGCCAGTAACTTAGCAAGAGTGAAAAATGAAAGAGGCTGGGGAAGGTGGTAGAGAGTCCCTGGGTTCAATGCCCAGTACCACATACTCACACAGTATGTAAGACAAATTACAGAGTAAGAGAACATACTTGCAAACCATATATCTGATAAAGAACTAACATCTAGGATATGTAAATAATTCTCAAGAGTCACATGTAAAAAAATATCAATCTGATTAGAACATGGGCGAAGGATATGAAGAGACACAGTACCAAAGAAGATACACACTTGGCAAATAAGCACGAGATGTTGTTTGACATCACAAGGCAGTAGGAAATGGAAGTTGAAATCCAGTGTGATACCATACACACCTACTAGAATGTCTAAAATAAAAAATAGTGATACCACTAAATGCTGGTGAGGTTACAGAGAGACTCAGTCTCACATATATTGCTAGTGGGAATGTAAAATGATACAGCCATTCTGGAAAGGAGTTTGGCTTAAAGAGGAGGTGGGATTGAAGTGAGATGGGAGCAGTTCTAAAAGTTCAGCAAGATGAATACTCGTGATAGTGAAAACGTTCTGCATCTTTATTGGGTGAGGGGGGTACCAGGGATTGAACTCAGGGTCACTCAACCACTGAGCCACATCCCCAGCCCTATTTTTTTGGTATTTTATTTAGAGACAGGGCCTCATTGAGTTGCTTAGTGCCTTGCAGTTGCTGAGGCTGACTTTGATCTGTCCATTGGATCGTCTTGTCTCAGCCTCCCAAGCTGCTGGAATTACAAGCATGTGCCACCACACCTGGCTGACAGTGTGCATCTTGATGAAATCAACCTCCATGTTCTGGTTATGGGCTTGATCTGTAGATTTATAAGATGTACCATTGGGGAAATTGGGGTAAAGGAATCTATATCTCAAAATAAAATTTAATTAAAAATCTTGCCCAGATGTGATTGTAGACCCTTGCTTTATGTTTGCAATAAAAATTAAAAAGCATAGATTATGCTCTTAAAAATAAAAATAATTAATAAGAGAGAATTACATATTAGGATGAAGAATTACCTGAAAGGTAGGGAGAATTAAATAGGGGGGCTTATGCAAGTATAATAAAACACAAAGTAAGAAAATAAATTATAAAACTAGAATTGATATTTAATGAATTAGCATCTAATTTCCCCTGCTGGTTAGAGACTCTCAACATTTTCTCTTAAAGAATTGGTTATTGAACTTACTTAAGCTGTTTTTTTTTTCTTTTGTTGTCATTCATTCTTAAACTTAGTAATTCTTTCTGTTCCTGTTTTGTTGCACTTTACTCCATGCATTTAAGGACTTAATTTATTAGTTTTCCTCCTTTTGTAACAAGTTTAAACAAATAATTTACTTCCTGATTATAATCTTTGCCATTTACCAGAAAGCATTACATGTGATGCTCTCTTGTAATTATTTTCTGCTTAGTCTGTAATTTCATTTTT
>NW_026008264.1:0-3713 GCF_001458135.2 Marmota marmota marmota | reverse complement strand
CCCCCCCCCCCCTACCCATCCCAGGTTTGTTCAGGGGGCAAAAAAGGAAAATATGCTTTGTTCCACAAATGCTATCAATTATAGATGAGCACTTAATTATACTGGTTCAGTTTTAAGCACCTAACTACAACTGAGTTACAAAAATTATCTTTAACATAGATAAGCCACAGATGTAACTTTCCAGCTCCTAGCAATGCTTAATATAAAGTAGGTGACTAATGAAAACATACCACATCTATTTGATTTCAAATTTTAATCCAAAGGGGTTTAATTAGCTGAAAACAGTGATAATGTGTTATATCACCTTGATTTTCAGTTAAAGACTTTCTGAATATTAATCAAATGCATGGAATTAAATGATTAATACCTTTACTTCCTATTAACCTGGAGTTTACTGAAAAAATTGTTCCTTCTATAATCTTGGCTCTGCTTTCTTCTTATCTCTTTCTCATTGGGAGTGAAACATTCTATCTCCTCTCATGATAGCACCAGTGAAAGGCACCAGTTCTCTCCTAAATATAAAACCTCCCAGTGAAAGAGTTACTCACAAGTAAGGGCAGGAATGTCTCTAGCTTAACCTATTTATCCTGCAACCTGAAAACACTAATCTCCCTGACATCTTCATTTCCAAGGTCCTCTTCTAAGCCTTCGATTTAGAAAGAAAATAATCTATTTTTTATATTTCTAAGTGAAATTCTCAGGGGATTGTAGATAAATTGTGCACTATAGCTGTCAGCAACACATGTTATATAAAACCCCAGGAAATGTTCTTTATTTCACATGTCAGTTGGCTTTGTCTTGAATAAGCTGATCTCTAACAGCAGGTAATTGTTTTTCTTCTTTGACTGCCTCTAGCAATGCATTCTCTCTCTTCTTTCTATGCACAAATCCACTCCCTCCACAAACCCACATGCTCGCAAACATTTCTCCTGCAAGATAGGAAGAATGCTTCTTAGGACATTCTTTTCATAAACTGGAGGAATAAGGCAAAACATATTTCAGAAAAAATACTTGAAGGATATGTTCTGAATAATTAAGATTAAAAAATAAAATGGAGGTTTTTAGACAGAGGACTCCATGCCAACTCAAGTTTAGGATGAACCATGTATCAAGTCATGAATTGTGGATTCTCGCTTCCCATAGGTATAAAAGGCCAGGAACAAAATTCACCTAATTGTGTAACTCAAAATCATTTATGAGTGAATGAGCAAATAAAAATTAAGGAAGGAAAATATGCAAATGCACAGAAAATAAATTCTTGTTGAAATTAGAGAACTGACTTTTAACATGAGGTTCTACACAATGATCCACACAATAGCTAGAATTTCTTGAAGGCATACTTAATGAACAGGAAACACAGCAGTCACTTGCATCAGCATTTTCAGGAGAATCTGTTTCCTTATCTTATGGACCATTTGATTGTATTTAGGGCTGCTCTAGGACCCTGGCATCAAATATCTGAAAATGAAGAAATGTGAGGTAATTGGGTGGGTTTTCTTTTCCCAGTCAGATTTTTACATTTACTTAGAGAAATGATACAGCTTATTCCATTGAGTAAAAGTCTTTATAATAGAGCATCAGGGCATTTAACTTATCATTTTTAAAAAAAAAATTAAATTAGAAAAATAGCAAATAGCTGAAGTTCATATAGTACTTACTACATGTTATACTGGAATTCAAACATTCTATTCAATTTAATTTACTTAATCAGCAATTTATTCATCATTTTGACCCCCAGTTTATATAAACTGAAACACAATGTTTCACAATGATTTGATTGTGGGCAGTCTGGTTCCAAAGTCCAGGATGTTACTGTTGGCTAATTTATATGCGTGCTAGATCTAATTAGTTTACTGTGTTTTTATGTACCCTCTTTTCTTATTTATCTTCTGTTTGATGGTTATATTCATTATTGAAACAGGGGTATTGAAGTCTTCAAATATTATTATAGAACTGGATATTTCTTCAATTCTGTCAGTTTTAGCTTCATATACTTTGATGACATGTTATTAAGTATATAAATGTTTATAATTTTTATATCTTCTTGTTGCATTGAGACTTTTATTAATAAATATGCCTTTCTTTGTCTCATAGATTTTTTGATCTTAAATCTAGTCCGTGTGATATTAGTATAGCCATTCCTATTTGCTTTCAGTTACTGTTTGTATGGAACATATATATTCAACTTTTCATTTTGTGTCTTACAATCTAAAATGAGTCTCTTATAGAGAGTATATAGTTGGATCGTGGTTTTTTTTTTTTTTTTGGTCCATTTTGTTGACCTACATTTATTATTCTGAGAGCTTAATCCATTTACCTTTAGACTAATTATGATAAAGAGGGACTTACTGTGTCATTCTGATTTTTAATTTCTCTGTGCATTCTAGCCTCTTTTATCCTTCATTTACATTTACTATCTTCTTTTGTGTCTAGTTGATTTTTTTTGTAGTGAAACATTTGAATTCTTTTCTTATTTCATTTTGTATATTATTTATATATTATTCATATATTTTCTTCATTGTTACCATGGGGAATATACTTCATATCCTAAAGTTATGAGACTATAATTTGAGTTTATACCAGTTTGGCTTTAATAGCACACAAAAATATCTTCTCTAATGCCTTTGTACTCACCCTTTTTGATTGTTATTGTTACAGAATTACAAATTTAAACAATGTGTGCCTCCAAACAAATAAGTATTTTTAAATTTCATTGTTCTCTATTATGTAAAAAACAAAATATGGAGTTACAAACCAAAGTTACAATAATACTAAATTAATTTATTTTTTAAATTAATCTCTTAAAACAAGAAGAAAGAACAAGAAGAAATACAAATTATTGTTCCAATAATACTAGATTTTATAATACAGAATCTTATTAAGATATTTATTTCTTCATTCAGCATTAAGTCACTCTTTGGTGTCCTTTCATCTTATCCTGTTCTCCCTTATTATTTATTGCAGAGCAGATCTAAAGGTAACACACTCATTTTCTTTTGTTTGAGTATTTATAATTTCTCTGTAGCTTTTAGGGGTAGTTTTCCCACAGGTAGTATTCTATGTTGACTAGTTGATATTATTTCTGTTTTTTTTTTTTTTTTCTTTTAGCACTTTAGATATATTGGCTTACTACCTTCTGGTCCTGAAAGTTTCTGATGAGAAATAAGTTGACTGTTTTATTATGGATCCCTTGTGTGTGATAAGTTTGCTTCTCTCTTGTTGCTTTAAATATTCTCTTTTTATCTTTGGCTTTTAGAAGAAGTTTGATTATAGAGACCTTTATTATGGGTCTTTGTAAAGAAACACATATAGAGGAATACCTATGAGGAGGCACATGAAGAACAGATACAGATACACAAAGTTCAAGCAGACAGACAGGAGGAGTGGAGAGGATTGAAATGAAGTGGTGAAGAAGAAGTACAGAAGAAGTACAAAGTGAAGTGTCCTCCCCTACCTGTGAGTTTATTAACTAAAAGAACACAGACCTCCGTTACCATGACTGTATTCTAATTAGTATGTCTTTAACCTGTGTACTAGCTAACTGAGATAAGGTCCAGGTTAGAAGTAACACAGGGCTCCTACCTACCAAGGGCATATCCAAGGAAACCAGATAGTGTCTGCATAGTTGGCTCCCTAGCTCAGAGGGAGGAGGCTGGGCATCCTAGGTCTGGGAAGCAGGGAAACTTGTGAAGGACAATGCTATGGCAGCCAGG
>NW_026008263.1:0-3713 GCF_001458135.2 Marmota marmota marmota | reverse complement strand
ATATATATTACCCTAAAATGCATCATTTGAAAAGTAAAATAAAAGAAATATTTAGCAAGATCATAAAGAGGGGGAAAATATTGAAGGTTCAACAAAGTAATATTTAATGGGTATAGATAATGTAATTACAAAAAATTTTTTAAAATATGAAAAGATATTGTTAATATAAACCAATAATTCTAAAAATGAGCAAAATGAACTTTTCTTGAATATAAATTACCAAAATATTTTAAAAATACACAAACTGTTGATAGGACAATAAACATTAAAGAAATGAAATTGATTTTCATAAGATTAATAGGTTGAATTATTGAAGAATGGAAAACTAAATGCCTTCAGTTTATCTCATACACTGAAAGACCTGTGATACTCAGAAAGATTTATATAATTTATTATATAAATTACTTAGAGATTTAAAAATCATGTGGTATTCTGTGGAGAGTTTTGCAAGCATTTAATATTCAGTACTCACTTTTTTAGCAGTTTTAACCTGATAAGTAGCATTATCACATGGTTACAGAAAATATCATACCTATTAAGGAAAAGAATTAGAACATTCATGTGAAGTTAGATACAAAAACAAGATTCAAGTTTAGCAATGTCCTGGAGATTTCAGTCTAAGTCACAATAATTAAAAATAAAAGACATGTGATTTGTAAAGAAGAAATAAAATTGTGAAAGAATATGGTAACCCCTATAGAATATTCAATTATTTTTCTACAGAATATTACATGTGACATTTTAGAATTAAAATGGACAGTTTTAAGATAAATAAACAATAAATGATAGTGATCTTGCATACTATAAATAAAAAAGTAAGTTACAATTTTATTAAAAAATGGCCACACATTATTCTTTCCCTTGATTTCTAATACAATTCTCCAGAGTTCCTTTAAGAAATGATTGATTCTAGGGCTGGGAAAGAAAATGTATAAGATTACCCTGAGTATCTTCTTCTTTCAGAAAGTTAAAAACAAAAAACAGAAACAAAAACAAATGCTCAACACACAAAAACATGGTGGACCTCAATGGCACACAGGAGACAATCTAAAAGAACTCCTGGTTGTCAATGCTAGAACAAATTGAACCCACAAAGTAAATAACATATTACATCATTACCCTATTATGCTACATAAAACAAATGAGTCCCTACTGATATAAATAATTCATTGAATAAATAAGTATAAATATATGGAGAAAGAGACAAGTCTCTGCTACAAAAGAATTGCAAGTGTTTCTTGTATATAATACCTCCACTACAAGGAAAAGAAGTTCAATTACATTTTCCCTGTGGTTGGGATGTGCAAGAGACTTCCTTCCAAAGAGTAAAGGGTTAGAAGATGTGAAAAAGTCAATTTACAGTGGAGAGACCACACATACCACCTCAGCCGGAGGATCAAAGCTGTCATCACAAGATAAATCTTGTTGATAGTGAGTTTAAAAATCATGAAAACATTACTTTATGTCTCTGGTTTTCTTCCACAAAATCTGTAGCATCAGTCTCATCAAGAGAAAAGTGTATAATCAAGGAACATTCTAAAACATCACTGACCAATTCTCAAACTGTCATCAAAATCAAAGAAAATGAGACACTATCACAGACCAAAGGCTAAGGAAACAGAAGAACTTTGATTAGTATTAAGGATGGAAAAGAAAAATAACGTGAGGGAAAAACTAGTGAAATCAGAATTCACTGTAGTTTACATAATAATAAGGTAGCAATGTTGATTTCTTACTTGGGACAAATGCAACACAGTATTATAGGAAGGTATCATTAAGAGAAACTAGGTGAGTACTACCTGAAACTGTACTATCTTGATAGTTTTTATAAACCTAAAATAATTCTAATATGAAAATTTTATTTAAAAAAATTAAGAGGGAATTTCTTGTAAGAAGAACACCTCAAGGTGCCTAGGAATAAATCTAACAAGAGGTACAGTTTTCATACCAAAAAATTTTGAAGCACACGAAGACCTGAATACTAGAGACATTCAATGAGAAAAAAATAATATCACAAAATTGTTAATATCCTAGAATAAATTTAGAGTAAGTGTCAGCAAACCTTGTCCCACAGTTCCAATTCATCCTATCGTGCATGAGTTTGGAGGGTTCATTTGGTTTTGCATTTTTAAAGAATTGAGGGAGGGAAAAGTAACAAGAGAAAGAAATAGAAGGAAGGAAGAAAGAACATAAAAAAGGACTTATAAAATTCAAAATATCTAATCTCCAAGCCTTTATAAAAATATTTGTAATAATATTGATGATAACAGTATTTAAATATATAGAACATTTACTAGGTACCTTGCAAATTGCTAAGGACTTGATTTATCCTCACATTTTGTTTCCTATGTGCAGTCTTTATGTATCAATATTTTTCCCAATCATAGGAAAAGAAATCAAGGTACAGAATCAGATGCCAACTTTTTAAGATCATAGAGGCTGCAAGCAACAGGCAAACAATTCCAACTCAAGCTGTCTTCATCCCGTGTTTATACTTTCTCAGCACTGGTCAGAATGATGACACCAAGTATAGGACACTGTTTATGTCTGGGGTTGGAGAAGGGAGGAAAGCTCGGGAGCCAGAGACTTGGCTAAAATTATAAGGTGCTCTTTGGATTCCCCCCTTTCTTTGGATTCTTAATTTGTGTCCTTTCCTTCAGATAAAGCTGAAGGTAACTGGAGAAAAATATTAATAGCTTCTATTATATAATATCAAGTACAGGGGTCACAGGCACAGATCAGCGTTCCATGATTCCATTCATAAGAGCTACCTAAAACAGCCAAACACCCACAGCAGAAAAAGGAATGTTGGCTCCCAGGATCTGGGGAGAAGGAAAAACAGGGAGTTGCTCTTCAGTGGGTATGAAGTTTTAGTTATGAAAGGTGATTACTTTCTAGAGTTCTGCTGTACATCATTCTGCCTGTAATTAACAATACTATCTGTGCACTTAAATTTTGCCATTGTTAAGTATTCTGTTGAAAAATGAAACAGCTAGCAAAAAGGGGATAAAGAAAATGGGGCTGGGGAGGTGGCTCAAGCTGTAACGCGCTCGCCTGGCATGCACGGGGCACTGGGTTCGATCCTCAGCACCACATAAAAATAAAATAAAGATGTTGTGTCCACTGAAAACTGAAAAATAAATATTAAAAATTTATTCTCTCTCTCTCTCCTCTCTATCTTAAAAAAAGAAAAGAAAATGTTTGGTGTGCGTATGTCCAAAGTCATCCATTGCATAAGATAAACGTGCAGCTTTTGTTGACATTATCATAAAGTTATTAATTTAAAAAAGGGATCTCATGTTAAGAGCTCTCATCACAATTTTGAAATCAAATTTGTTTTTAAAAATAAATTAAAAATCCTTGTGAGTTTAAAAAAGTGGCAATTTGCAATTTGTAGCACCTAAACCCTTGCTTACTAAGTGGTGAGGCTCACACAGAGGCAAAAAACAATGTAAGGAAGAAAAGAGTAAATGGAGATGGAATTTACATCAAGTTTATTTTAAAATGTTTGGACTCAGATTCAGAAGAAACTTAGGGGAAAGAAAAGCTAGGAAGTTTAGAGGATTCGAAGAAATGAAGGAAAGTGAGAGATTACTAAGTATCCTCTGGTAGTCTCTGCAGGAGGTTCTTCTAGAAAGTGGACACTCATAGGAGAAACAGATAAATAATATGTTTCTTGCCTTTTCTAAAAAAAAAAAAAAAAAAAAAAAAAA
>NW_026008262.1:53658-64824 GCF_001458135.2 Marmota marmota marmota | reverse complement strand
ATCCTACAGGTGTGGCTGTATACTGGACCGGTAGTCAGTGATGGGTAAGATCCAATTGCAATGGTACCAACCTAAGACAGGAGGCTGATGCCTTGAGGTCAGCTCATCCAATAACGGGTAAGGACCATATGTACTATTGGACAACCTAAGGCAGGCACGGTCCCTAAGCCACATGCTTGTTGTTTAAACAGAGAGGGGGAGATGTTGAGAGCCACAGCCGAAGGGGCCCCAGCAAACTTTCAGACTGCCAGCTGATGATTGGCTCACAACGGCCCCAGCAACTTCTAGCTGATTGGCTCCTCTGTGGCGATGCTCATTGGGCTGTTTCCCTGCCCTTTCAGACCACGGAGCTGCTCAGTGGGGGACTTTTTTGGCTCCACCCACGTGACCCAGCGAATTGGCCTCAAGAGCAGGAGGATTGTGGGAGGTGGAGAAACTGGTGGTTGTGGGAGAGGCTTGTGGGAAGCCGAAGGTGGCAGTTGGACTCTGAAGGTTTTTCCTGAGGAGCTGTTTTGTTTGGCATGTGTGGTTCTAAAAATAAAGTTCGTTTCTTTTGACAAGTGGCTCCTGAATTGTGCCCAGCCAGACTGCGACACTAACTTTAATCCTTATCCTAACCCTAACACTAACACAAACACTAACTCTCACCCTAACACTAACCCTAACCCTAATCCAAAACATAAACCTAAACCTTACACTATCACTAACCCTAACCCTAACCCTAAAACTAACTTTAAAACTAATCTTAAAAAACACTAATACTAACCCTATTCCTTACACAAAATCTAACCCTAACACAAACCTTAACCTTAACACTAACCGTAACCTAACCCTAACCCTATACCTAAACCTAACCTGAATTATAACCATAATCATAAAGCTAACACTAACCCTAAACAAACATTAACACCAAACCTAACCCTAACCCCAAAACTTACACACTAACCCTAACCCTAACCCTAACTCTAAAACTAAGCCTAACCCTATCCTTAATCCTAAAATGAAACCTAAACCTAAGCCTATCCCTAACCATAAATCTAAACCTACCCTGAACCCTAACCCTCACACTAAAACTAATTCTAACCCTCAAACTTACACTAAACCTAAATCTAACTTTAACCCTAACACTAACCCTAACCCTAACCCTAACCCTGACACTAACCCTAACTCTAATTTTAACATTAATATGAACCTTAACCCTAATCCTAACACTAAATACAAACCTAACACAAACCCTAATACAATCTTTAACACTAAACCTAACTTAACATTACCCCTAACATTTACCTAACCCTAACATTACCCCTAAACCAAACACTAGCACTAACCCTTACACTAAGCCTAACCTAAACATAATACTAACCCTAACCCTAACCTTAACGCTAAATTTAACATTAACCCTATCCCTATCTCTAACATTAACACTAACGCTAACACTAAGCCTAAAGCTAATCCAAACCCTAACCCTAACCATAAAACAAAACCTTACCATAACCCTAAAACTAACCGGAAACCTAACCCTAACCCTAACCCTTACACTAACGCTAACCCAAACACTAAACGTAACACTAAATCTAACAGTAACCTCAACCCTAAACAAAAAAACAAAAAACACTTACCATAAACCTAGCCATAACCCTAACACTAACCCTAACCCTAACCCTAACACTAAACCTAAAACTAACCCTAAGCCTGAACCTAAACCTGACGCTAACCCTAACACAAACACTGAACATAAAATAAAATTCACCCTAACCTTAACCCTAGCACAATCCCAAAACCTAACTTTAACCCTAAACTGAACCCTAACACAAACACAAACACAAACCCTAACCCTAACCCTAACACTTACACTGAACCCAACCCTCACCCTAGCACTAACCCTAACCTAACCCTAAACCTAACACAAACCCTAAACTAGCCCAAACACTAACCTAACCCTAACACTAACTCAAACACTAACCAAAACCACAACACTAAACCTAACACTAATCCTAACTGTAAACATAACCTTAACCCTAACTTTAAAACTAACCCTAACACTAACCCGTACCCCAACACTAAACCTAAACCTAACACTAACCCTAACACTAAACCTAAACCTAACACTAACCCTAACACTAAACCTAACCCTAACCCAAACCCTAACCTTATCCCTAAACCTATCCCTAACCCTAAACCTTACACTAACCTTAATTCTAACACTAACCCTAACACTAACTCTGACCCTATCCCTAACAATAACACTAACACTTACCCTAACCCTAAACTTAACACTAAACTTAACACTAACCTTAACCCTAAAGCTAACACTAACCCTAACACAAGCTTCACTCTAACCCTAACCCTATCACGAACCCCAACCCTAAACATAACACTAACTTGAACCCTAATTCTAACCCTAATTCTAACCCTAAACCTAAACCTCACACTAAAACTTATTCCAATCCTAACCATTACACTAACCCTAAACCTAACTTTAACCCTAATACTAAATTTAAATCTGACCCTAACCCTAAACCTAACACTAAACCTGACACTAAACCTAACACTAAACCTAACCTGAACCCTAAGCCTAACTATAAACGTTATTCTACTCATAACCCTAATTCTAACCCTAAACCTATCTTTAAACCTATCACTATCCCTAACCCTATATCTAACCCTTACCCTAAACATAACACTATCCCAAACACTAACACTAACCCTATTCCGAACTCTCACGCTAACACTAAACATAACCTGAATCCTAATGCTCACCCTAAAACTAACCCTAATCCTCACCCTAACCCTTATTCTAACCCCCCTAACACAAACCCTAACAATAACCCTGACCCTAACCCAACCCTAACACTTACCCTAACCTGAATTCCAACAGTAACAGTACACGTAACCCTAACCCAAACACTAAACGTAACACTAAATCTAACCTTAACCTCATCGCTAAACCAAACAATTACCCTAAACTTAACCCTAACTTTAACACATACCATAAACCTAAACCTAACCCTAACCCTAACCTAACCCTAACCCTAACACTAACACTAAACCTAAAACTAACCCTAAGCCTAAATCTAAACGTAACTCTTACTCTAACACAAACCCTAACCCTAAAATAACACTAAACCTAACACTAAACTTAACCCTAACACAAGCCCAAACCCTAACTCTAACCCTAACCTTAACCTTAACCCAAACCCAAACCCTAACCCTAAACCTTACCCTAACCCTAACCCTAACACAAACACTAAAAATATCCTAAACCTAAACCGAACACAAATCCTAACCCTAACACTAACCTAACTCTAAACCTAACCCTGACACTAAACCTAACACTAAGCATAACCCTAACCTTAACAGTAATACTAACAATAACCCAATCCTAACTCTAACCCTAATCCTATGTGTAACCCTAATACTAACTCTAAAACTTTTCCTAACACAAACCCTAACAATAAACCTAAACCTAACACAAACACTAACCCTATGACTAACACTAACACTAACACTAACCCAAACTCTAAAACAAATCCTTACCCTAACCATAAACAGAAATCTAACCCTAACATTAAACATAACACTAACTCTAACACTAACCCAAACCCTTAACCTAAAACTAATCCTAAACCTTACCCTAAACATAATGCAAACCCTAACCCTAACACTTACACTAACCCTATCCCTAACACTAACTCTAACTGTAACCCTAATCCTAACACTAACCCTAACCCTAAACTTAACACTTACCATAAACCTAAACCTAACCCTAACTCTAAACCTAACACTTACCCTAAAACTAACCCTAACCCTAAAACTAACCCTAAACCTAACCCTAAATCTCACACTACCCCTAATTCTAACCCTAACCCTTACACAACCCACAAACTCAACTTTAACCCTAACACTAAACCTAACCCTAGCTCAATCCCTAACCCTAACCAAAACTTGAACAGTAACCCTCACGTTGACACTAAACCTAACCCTAAAAAAACCCTAACACAAACCTAAACCCTAAACCTAACCTAACCCTAATCCTAACCCTTACCTAACGCTAACACTAAACCTAAACCTAGCACTGCCACTAACCATAACACTAACTTTAACCTAACCCTAACACTAAATGTAAGCCCAACACTAAACCTATCACTAACACTAACCCAAACCATAAAACTAAACCTATATCTAAACCAAAGACTAACCCTAAAACTATGCTTAAACTTAAAACTAACCCTAACCCTAAACCTAAACCTAATATTAATGAAGACCCCAACAGTAACACTATCCCTAACCCTAATTCTACTACTAACCCTAAACCTAACACTAATCCTAACCCTAAATGTAACACGAACCCTAACCCTAAGCCTAACCCTAAACCTAACAGTAAACCTAACCCTAAACCTAACTGTAAATCTAACCATAACACAAACACTAACAGTTACCCTGACCCTAAACTAACCCTAAACCTAACCCTAACACGAATCCTATCCAAAACCGTAACCCAAACCCTAACCCTACTCCTGACTCAAACCCTAAACCTAATCCTAACACTTACCCTAACCCTAACCCTAACCCTAACCCTTATATTACCATTAACTCTAAAACTAATTATAATCGTCAACTTAACCGTAACACTAAAACAAAACATAACCCTCACCCTAACACTGACCTTAACCCTAAACCTAACCTTAACCTTTACACTAACTCTAACCCTAACCCTAACAATAAACCTAACCCTAACCCTAACAATAACCCTAAACCTAACTCTAACACTAACCCTAAACTAACCCTAAACAAAACCCTAACTCTAATCCTAACAGAAACCATAGCATTAAACCTAAACCTAACAGTAACCTAAAACCCAACCCTAACCAAAAATCTATTCCTAACCGTTACACTAACCTTAACCCTAACACAAACCCTAGCCCTAACACAAACCGTAACACTAACCATAAAACAAACACTAACCATAACCATAATACTAAACCTAACCTTAACAAAATACTAAACCTAACAAAACACTAACCCTATCACAAACCATAACCCTAACTCTAACCTAACACTAACACAAATTGTAAACCTAACCCTAAATCTAACACTAACCCTAACACAAACCGTAACCCTGAACCTAACACTAACCCTAAACCTAAAACTATCCTTAAACCTTACACTAACCCTAACCCTAACCCTAACCCTAACACTAACTGTAACTGTAACCCTAACCAGAACCCTAACACACAGCCTAACCCTAACCCTAACACTAACCCTAACCTTAATTCTAACACTAACGCTAAACCTAACGCTAACCTTAACCTTAACACTAACAAGAATCCTAATGCTAATCTAACCCTAATCCTAACACTATACCTAACCCTAACCCTAACCCTAAAGTTAACATTAAACCTAACACTAACCCAAAACCTAACCCTAACACTAACACTGATATTAAACCTAACCCTAAATTTAACCCTAACCATAACCCTAACCCTAACTCTAACACAAACATTATCCTAAACCGTAACCATAAACCTAACCTAACTTTAACCCTAAAACAAATTCTAAAATGAACCCTATAGCTAAACCTAAAACTAACCTTAACTGTAACCCTAAACCTAACACTTACCCTAAACTTTAGTATAAACCTAGCCCTAACCCTAAACCTATACTTATCCTTATTACTAAACCTAATCCTATCCCAAAACCTAATCCAAAACCTAACACTCATACTAAACTTAACCCTAAAAAAAAACACGAACCCTAAATCTAACCCTAACGTTAACTCTTACACTAAACCTAAACCTAGCCTTAACCCTAACACTAACTCTAACCATAACCCTAACCAGAACACTAACACATAGCCTAATCCTAACCCTAACCTTAAGACTAACACTAACCCTAATGCTAAACTTAACCTTAACCCTAACACGAATCATAACCCTAACACTATTCCTAACTCTAAAACTAACCCTAACAGTAACCCTTACCCTAACACTACACCAACACTAATGCTAATCCTAACACTAACCCTAACCCTAACCCTAACCCTAACCCTAACACTAAACCTAACCCTTACCCTAACACTAACACTAACACTAACCCTAACCCTAACACTAACACTAACACTAACCCTAACTGTAACCCTAACTCCAACACTATCCTTAACTCTAACACAAACCATAACCCAAACTGTAACACTAATTCTAACCTAACCCTACTTCTTAATCTAATCCTCACCCTAACCCTAACACGAACCCTTTCCATAACCCTAACACTAATATTAACCCTAACACTATCCCAACACTAACCATAAACCTAATCTTAATCTAGTTCTAACACTAACCCTAACCCTAAACCTAACCCAAAGTGTAACCCTAATCCTAACCCTAAACCTAAACAGAAACCCTAACACTAACTATAACAGTAATTCTAATCTAACCCTAACCCTAAGCCTTACCTAATGTTAACCCTTACCCTAAAACTAACACTAACTCTAAAACTTACCTGAAACCAAAATCTAACACTGACAATAACAGTAACCCTAATCCTAACACAAAATCTAACCCTAACACAAACCGTAAACCTTACCCTAAACCTAATCTAACCTTAACCTTATCCCTAACCCTAACCCGAATCCTAATCGTAAGCATAATCCTATACCTAACCCTAACCCGAACATTAACACAAACCCGAATCTTAACCCTAACTGTAAACCTAAACCTAACCCTAAACCTAATCCTTACACTAGCCCTAACAGTACCCCTAACCCTAACAATAACTCTAACTGCAAATCTAACCCTAAACCTAAAACTTACCTTAACCCTAAACTGAACCCTAACCCTAACACAACACTAAACCTATCCCTAAGCCTAAACCTACCCCTAAACCTAACACGAACTGTCAGCCTAAATCAAACCCTAACCCTAACACTAAACCTAACCATACCCTAATCCTCACGCAAACCATAATTCTAACCCTAACCCTTGCACTAACCCTAAACCTAAGTTTAACCCTAAATCTAACTCTAACCCTAAATCTAAGCCAAAAACTAACCTGACACTAAACCTAACATTAACCCTAAATATTACCTCAATCCGAAACCAAACTGTAACCCTAACCGTAACACTAAATGTAACCCTAACACAAACCCTAACCTGAACTTTAACCTTAAACCTAACCTAACCCTAACCCTTACCAAACACTAACCATAACCCTAAAACTTACAGAAACCCTAACCCTAATCCTAACATTAACCCTAACCCTAACACTAACACTAACCCAAACCACAACATTAACCCTAAAGCTAATCCTATATGTAACAGCAACCCTAACACTAAACTTAACACTAACTCTAAAAAAACTCTAACCCTAACCCTACATAATCCTAACACAAGCCCTAATTCTAACCCTAACCCTAAACCAAACTCTAACCCTAACACAATCTTTAACCTTAAACCTAACACAAACCCTAACCCTAACCCTAACACTAACCCAAACCACAACCCTAAACATAACACTAAAACTAACCCTAACCCTAACACAAACGAAAAACCTAACCCAAAAACTAACACTAACCTTAACCCTAACACTTACCCTAACTCTGATTCTAAAACAAACCCTAACCCTAACCCTAACAGTAAAACTAATTCTAACCCTAACCCTAACCAGAACCCTAACACACAAACTAACCCAAATCCTAACACTAACACTAACCCTAACCCTAACCCTAACACTAACCCTAATTCTAACATGAATCGTAACGCTAATCCTAACCCTATACCTAACACTCACCCTAACCATAAACCTAACCCTCATCCTAACCCTAACACTTACCCAAAACATAACACTAAACTTAACCCTAACCCTAACACTAACCCTAACACTAAATCTAACCATAACCGTAAACCTACCTCTAACCCTAACCCTAACACAAACTCTAAACCAAATGGTAACTCTAAACCTAACTTAATGCTAAACCTAAACCTAATTCTAACACGACCCATATCCCTAACACTAACACTAAACTTAACTGTAACCCCAACCCTAACACTAACCCTAAATCTAACCTAAACCTACCCTTGATGTTAACCCTAACCTTATCAATTACACAAAACATAAACGTAACCTAAAACCTAAACCTAACCCTAAAACTGACACAAACCCTAACCATAAAAGTAACCCTAAATCTAACCTAAATGCTAACCCTTCCACTAAACCTAAACCTAAACAAAACCCTAACACTAACTCTAACACTAACCCTAATATGAACACCAACCCATAGCCTAACCCTAATCCTAATCCTAACAGTAACACTAAACCTAACTCTAACACTAATCCTAACCCTAAGGCTAACCTTAACCCTAACCCTAACAAGAATTGTAACCCTAACACAATCCTAACCATAAAACTAAACCTAAATGAAACCCAAATCCTAGCACTAATCCTAACACTAACCCTAAACCTAAACCAAACCCTAACACTAAACCTAACCCTAACTCTAACACTAATCCTAACACTAACCCTAACACTAACACTAACCCTGATCCTAAGCGTAACCCTATCCCTAACACTATACCTAACCCTAACAAAAACCCTAACCCAAACAGTAACACTAAACATAACCTAACTCTTAACCTAATGCTAACCTTTACCCTAAATCAAACCCTAACTCTAAAACTAACCTTAAACCAAAACCTAACACTAACACTAACACATATCCGAACACAAAAATCTCACCCCAAAAAAATCCCCAAACCTAACCCAAACCCTAACCTACCCTATCCCTATCCCTAAGCCTAACACGAATACTAAATGTAACCATAACCCTAACCGTATCCTTAACCCTAATATTAACACAAACCCTATCCCTAACCCTAACACTAACACTAAATCTAAACCTAACCCTAAACCATACACTAAACCTAACCCTAATCCTAACATTAATTTTAACTCTAACCCTAACGATAACCCTAAAACCCAAACTCTAACCTTAACCCTAACACTAACACTAACACTAACCCGAACCCTAACACTAACACTAACACTAATCCTAACCCTAAGCCTTAACATATACCTAAACCTAACATGAACTCTAAACCTAACCATAACTTTAATCCTAACACTAACCCTAACCCTCACACTAACCCTAATTTTAACCCTAACCCTTACACTAACCCTAAACTTAACTTTAACCCTAACACTAAATCCAACTGTAACTCTAAACCTAATCCTAGCACTAACCTGACACTAAACCAAACACTAACCCTAACTCTAACCCTAATCCAAACCCAAACCGTAATCCTAATCGTAACACTAAACCTAAACATAAGACAAACCCTAACCCAAACTTTCACCCTAAACCTAACCTAACCTAACACTAAAACTAAAACTTACCTAATTTTAATGCTAACTCTAACCCTAACACTAACACTAAACCTAACACTATCCCTAACCTATCAATAACACTAACCATATACCGAAAAATAAACCTATCACTAACCCTGAACCTAACATTAACCCTAACCCTAACCCAACCCTAACCAGAATACTAACACATAGCTTAACTCTAACCATAACAATAACACTACCCTAACCCTAACCCTAACAATAACCTTAAACAGAATGCTAATTTTAACCCTAACCCTAACACAAACCTAACTCAAAACACACTGTAACACTAACATTAAACCTAACCCAATCATGAACCCTAACCTTAAACTTAAAACTAACCCTAATGCTATCTCTAACACAAACCCTAATACTAAACCTAACACTAACACAAAAAATAACACTAAGAGTAACACAAAACCTAAACCTCACCCTAACCCTACCTCAAAATTAACCCTACCACAAATTCTAACCCTAACCCTAACCCAAACCCTAAATCTAACCTAACACAAATCATAACCGTAACCCTAACCCTAACCTAACAATCAAACTAACCCTAACCCTAATTCAAACCATAACGATAATACTAACCCTAACCCTTACACAAACCCTAACCCTATCCCTACCTCTAACCCTAAATCTAACCCAAACCCTAAACCTTACACTAACACTAAACCTAACACTATTTTTAAACAGAACCCAAACCCTAACACTAAAATAAACACTAATCTAACCCTAAACCTAACCCTTACACTCACACTAACCCTAAAACTAAACCTAACACTAACTCTAACTGTAACCTGAACCCTAACCCTAACACTGACCCTAAACCTAAAATTAACACTAACACTAACCCTAACCCTAAAATTAAGCCTAACCCTACCCTAACCCTTACGCCAACATGAACCTTAACCCTAAACCTAACACTAACCCTAACCCTAACCCTAACCCTATCCCACACATTAACATTAAAACTTAAATAAACAAATAACCCTAAACCTAACTTTAACCCAAACACTGAATCTAACACTAACCCTAACTCAAACCCTAACCCTAACCAGAAACGTGATCCTAACCCTAACACTAAACCTAACACTAACACACCCTAACCCAAACTCTAACCCTAAACCCGGATAGGGTTAGAGTTTGGTAACCCTAACCCCTACCTTACCATAAATAACACTAACCCTAACACTCACATAACACTAACACTAAACCTAACCTAACCCTAACTCTAACCCTAACCCAAAACCTAACCCTATAATTAACCTTAACCCTAACCCTTAAACTAAACTTTTAATTAACCATAAACCTAATCCTAACCCTAACATTAAACCTAACACTAAGCCTAACCCTAACCCTAAGAGTAATACAAACCATAACCCTAATTCTAACTCTAACCCTAATTCTACTTGTAACCCTAACACTAATCCTAACTCTATCCCTAACACAATGCCTCACACTAACACTAACACTAACAAAAACACTAACCCTAACTGTAACATGAACCCTAACCCTAAGTCTAACACTACCACAAGTCACTGCACCAACAGATAGTTCACAATGCTTACAAGTGAGTTCACAATGCATACAAGTGATACATAGTCCAGGCAAGTTTTGCAAGTAGTTCAGTGATGGCTATTGCAGAAGCTGTAGATTGGTTTTATTTTTGTCTTCACTGGCACTTGGATGAAGATAGGAATTCTGGCAATAATGGCTAAAGAAAAAATTATGTAACATTCCAGAAGGCACTAAAAGAAAACAATTTTCTTAACAATTTACATT
>NW_026008262.1:30133-48088 GCF_001458135.2 Marmota marmota marmota | reverse complement strand
TTAGGGTTAGGGTTAGGTTTAGGGTAGTGTTAGCTTAGAGTTAAGGTTTGTGTTAGGGTTAGGGATAGGGTAATGGTTAGAATTTGGGTTAGGGTTAGTTTTAGTGTTAGGTTATGGTCAGGGTTACGATTAGGTTTTGTGTTAGGGTTAGTGTTATGGTTAGGTTTAGTGTTAGGGTTAGGATTAGAATTAGGGTTATCTTTTAGGTTGAGTATTAGTAATCGTGATACAGTTAGGGTTAGGGTTTATGTTAGGTTTAGGGTTAGGGTTATTGTTATGGTTATGGTTATTTTTAGGGTTAGGGTTAGGTTTAGGGTTATTTATAATGTTAGGTTAGGATTCATGTAAGGGTTAGATTTATGATTAAGTTTAGGGTTAGGGTTAGTGTTTGGATTAGGGTTAGGGTTCCTCTTACGTTTAGTGGTTGGTTTAGTGTTAATGTTAAGGTTAGGGTTAGTGTTAGGTTTAGGGTTAGGGTTAGGGATAATATTAAGGTTAAAGATAGGTTTAGGGTTAGTGTTAGGGTTATAAATAGGATAAGGGTTAGAGTTAGGATTAGGGCTAGGGTTAGAATTACTGTTACTGTTAGGGTTAAGGTTAGGGTTAGACTTAATGTTAGGGTTATTTTTAGGTTAGGGTTAGGTTAGGGATAGTGTTATGTTTAAAGTAGGTTTTGGGTTAGTGTTAGGGTTTTGAATTTGATAAGGGTTAGATTTAGGGTTAGGGCTAGGGTTTGGGAAATGTTAATGTAAGTGTTAAGGTTAGGGTTAGTGTTAGGCTTATCGTTAGGTTTAGGGTTAGGGTTAATTTTAGTTTTAGGTTTATAGTTATGTTTAGTCATAGTGTTAGGGTTAAGGTTAGGTTTGTATTAGGGTTAGGTTAGCATTAGTGTTAGTGTTAAGGTTAGTATTTGGGTTAGTTAAGGGTTAGGGTTAAGGTTAGCTTAGTTTTAGTGTTAAGGTTTGGGTTAGGGTTTGTGTTAGGTTTAGGTTTAGTGTTAGGTTTAGGGTTATGGTTCAGGTTAGGTTTACGTTTAGAATTAGGGTTAGTGTCAGGTTCAGTGTCAGGGTTTTTGTTAGGGTTAGGGGTGGGGTTTGGTTTAGTTTATGCTTAAAGTTAAGTTTAGGGTTAGTATAAGAGTTAATGTTATAATTAGGGTTAGTGTAAGGGTTAGGGTTAGGGTTGGTGTTAGGTTTTGCGTTAGCGTTAGATTTAGGGTTCGTGTTAGGTTTAGGGTTAATATTAGGTTTAAGTTTAGGGTTAAGTTTAGGGTTAGTGTTCACTTTAGTTTTAGATTTAGTTTTATGATTAATGTTAGGTTTAGGATTAAGGTTAGGGTTAGGTTTAAGCTTAGTGTTAGGGTTAGGGTTAGGGTTAGTGTTAGTGGTAGGCTTAGCGTTAGGTTTAGTGTAAGGTTTACATTTATGGTTAAGTTTGTGTTAGTGTTAAGTTTAAGGTTAGGGTTTGTGTTAGGGTGAGGGTTCAGTTTAGGTTTAGGTTTATGGTTAGTTTTAATGTTAGGTGAAAAGTTATGGTTAGTGTTAGGGCTAGATTTAGAGTTAGGTTTAGGGTTACTGTTAGGGTTAGGGTTAAGGTTAGTGTTAGTTTTAGGGTTAGAGTTATGGTTAGGGTTAGTGTTAGGGTTAGGGTTGGCTTAAATTAGCTTACGATTCATGTTAGTGTTAGGGTTAGGGTAAGGATTTGTGTTAAAGTCAGGGTTAGGCTATATGTTAGGGTTCTGGTTAGGGATAGGTTAGAGTTAGTTTAAGGATTATGGTTAGGGTTAGGTTTAGGGTTAGTGTAATGTTTAGGGTTAGGGTTAGGATTAGGGTTACTGTTAGGGTTAGGTTTATGTTTTGTTTTAGGGTTTGGGTTTGGGATAGGTTTAGAATTCGTGTTAGGATTAAAGTTAGGTTTAGGGTTAGGGTTAGGGATAGGCTTAGGATTTGGGTTTTGGATTCAGTTAGTATTCAGGTTAGGGATAGGGGTAGAGTTAGGTTAGGGTCAGGGTTATGGTTAGGGTTTGTATAAGGGTTATATGTATGATTAGGGTTAGGGTTAGGGTTAGTGTTCTGTTTAGGGTTCCACTTACATTTAGGGTTAGTTTCATTGTTAGTGTTAGGGTTAGGTTTAATGTTAGGTTTAGGGTTATGGTTAAGGATAGTGATAGGTTTTAAAGATAGGTTTAGGGTTAGTGTTAGGGTTTAGAATTGGATAAGTGTTAGATTTAGGGTTTGCATTAGGTTTAGGGTAAGGGGTAGTTTTAAAGTAAGTGTTAAGGTTATAGTTAGTGTTAGGCTTAGTGTTGGGGTTAGAGTTAGGGGTAGGTTTAGGGATAGGGTTAATTTTAGTTTTAGGGTTAGAGTTATGTTTAGTGATAGTGTTAGGTTTAGGTTTAGGGTTACGGTTCATATTAGGGTTACATTTAGAGCTGTGTTTAGTGTCAGGTTTAGTATCAGGGTTAGTGTTAGTGTTAGGGTTATTGGTAGAGTTAGGTTTAGGTTAAGTGGTAGATTTAGGGTTAGGATTAGGCTAAGTGTTAGGGTTAGGGTTAAGGTTATGATTAGTATTACAGTTAGAGTTAGTGTTAGTGTTAGGGATAGGGTTAGTGTAAGTGTTTGGGTTAGGGTTTGTATTATGTTTATGGTTAGGTTTAGTGTTAGTATTAGGTTTAGTGTTTAGGTTAGTGTTAGGGTTAGTGTTAGGTTTAATGTTAGGGTTAGATTTATGGTTATGGTTAGGGTTAGAATTAGTTTTAGAGTTAGGGTTAGGGTTAGGGTTAGTGTTAGTGTTACATTTAGTGTTAGGGATAGGGTTATTGTTTGTGGTAGGTTTAGGGTTAGTATTAGGGTTTATGTTAGAGTTAGGGTTAGTGTTAGGTTTACATATAGGATTAGGGTTAGAGTTATGATTTGGGTTATATTTAGTATTATTGTTAGGGTTAGGGTTATGGTTAGGCTTAGTGTTAGGTTTAGGTTGAGGGTTAGTGCTACTGTTAGATTTAGGTGTAGGTTTAGAAAAGGCTTAGTGTTAGGGTTAGGATTATGGTTATGGTTAGTTTTAGGGTTAGGTTTAGAATTACCATTTTGATTCTTGTTAGGGGTAGGGTTAAATTTAGCATTAAATTTAGGGTTAGTGTTAGGGTTAGGCTTAGGTTTTGTGTTAGAGTTAGGGTTAGGGTTAGGTAATGTGTTAGTGTTGTGATTATGGTTACACTTAGAGTTAGTGTTATGGTTAGTTTTAGAGTTAGGCTTAGTGTAAGGGTTAAGTTTAGGGTTAGGTTTAGGGTTAGTGTTAGGTTTAGTGTTAACGTTTGTTTTAGGGTTAGTGTTAGTTTTAGTTGTAGGGATAGGGTTTGGTTAGTGTAAGGGTTAGGGTTTGTGATAGGGTTAGTGTTAGGTTATATTTAGGGATTGTGTTAGGGTTAAGGTTAGGGTTAGAGTTAGGTTTATGGCTAGGGTTAAGTTTAGGTTTTGGGATAGGTTTAGGGTTACTGTTAGGGTTAGTGATAGGGTTAGAGTTAGGGTTAGGAGCAGTGTTAGTTTTAGTGTTAGGGTTAGGGTTTGGTTAGGGTTAAGTTCAGGGTTATGGATAGGATTAGGTTTAGGGTTAGGGTTGGGGTTTGGGTTAGTGTTAGGGTTATGGTTAGGGTTAGGGTTAGTGTTAAGTTTAGGGTTAGGGTTTGTGTTAGGAAATGTGTCATCGTAAGGGTTAGGTTTAGGGTTAGTTTTAGGGATATTGTTAGTGTTAGGTTTAGGGCCAGGTTTAGGGTAAGTATTAGGGTTAGTATTAAGGTTACGGTCAGAGTTAGTGTTAGGGTTAGAGTTAGGGTTAGGTTTAGTATTAAGGTTAGGGTTAGAGTTAGTGTAAGGTTTAGGTTTAGAAATAGGTTTAGGTTTAGTGTTAGTGTTAGAGTTAGGGTGAGGGTTATGGTGAGGATTAGGGTTTGTGATATATTTCAGGTTAGGTTTAGTGTTAATGTTAGTGTTAGGTTTAGGGTTATGGTTAGGTTTAGGCTTAGAGATGTGGTTAGGTTTTAAGATAGGTTTAGGTTTAGTCTTTGTGTTACGAATAGGATAAAGTTTAGAGTTAGTGTTATGGTCAGGTTTAATTTTAGATTTAGGCATAGGGTTGGAGTTAATGTTAGGTTTAGGGTTAAGGTTAGGTTTAGGTTTAGTTATAGGATTAAGTTTGGGGTTAGGCTTTGTGTTAGTGTTAGGCTGTGGTGAGTGTTAAAGTTAGTGTTAGGGTTAGGGTTATTGTTAGGGTTAGGTAATGGTTAGGGTAATGGTTAGGTTAGGTTTAGGGTTAATATTTGTGTTAGTGTTTTATTAGGGTTAGTTTTAGTGTTAGGGTTAGGATATTGGTTCGGGTTAGGGTTAGGGTTAGAGTTAGGGTTGGTGTTATGTTTAGTGTCAGGGTCAGTATTAGGGTTAGGCTTATGAAGTAAGTTTTAAAGTAAGTGTTAGAGTTAGGGTTAGTGTTAGGTTTAGTGTTAGTGTAAGGTTCATGTTTATGTTTATGTTTAGGGTTATGTTTGGTTTAGGGTTAGGGATAGAGTTTGTGTTAGTGTTAGCTTTAGGGTTAGGGTTGAGGTTAGGGTTAGGGTTAGGGTTAGAGTTAGTGTTAGGTTTTGGGTTAGTTTTAGCTTTAGGGTTAGCATTAGGGTTAGTGTTATCTTTAGATTTAGGTTTTTTGTTAGGATTAGAGTTAGGGTTAGGGATGAAGTTTGTGTTGGTTTTAGGTTTAGTGTTAGGGTAAGGGTTAACGATAGTATTAGGGTTAGTGTTAGGTTAAGGGTCAGTTGTAGATTTAGGGTTAGTGTTTTGGTATGTTTTAGGGTTAGTGTTAAGGTTATGGTTTGAGTTAGTGTTAGTGTTATAGATAGGGTTAGGGTTAGTGTAAGTGTTAGGGTTAGTGTTCAGTTTAGGTTTTGTGCTAGGGTTGGTTTTAGGGTTTCTTTTAGGGTTAGGCTTAGGGTTAAGGTTACAATTTGTTTTAGAGTTGGGTTAGGGTTAGGGTTAAGTTTAGGGTCAGGTTTAGGGTTAGTGTTAGGTTAGGGTTATGGGTTGTGTTAAGGTTAGGGTTAGGGATACGGTTAGGATTTGGGGTAGGGTTAGGTTAGGGTAAGGTTTATGGTTAGGATTTGTGTTTGAGTTCTATTTAGGGTTAGTGTTAGGGTTGATTTTAGGGTTAGAGTTAGGGCTAGGGTTAAGATTAGTGTTAGGGTTAGGGTTAGGTTTTTGTTAAGTGTTAGAGTTAGGGTTAGGGTTAGGTTTAGGGTTAGTGTAAGGTTTAGAGTAAGGGTTAGACTAAGGGTTAGGGTTAGTGTTAATGTTAGGTTTAGGTTTACAATTAGTTTTAGGGTTGGATTAGGCTTAGGGTTAAGTTCAGGGTTAGGTTTAGGGTTAGTGTTAGGGTTAGGGTTATGAGTTTTGTCAAGGTTAGGGTTAAAGTTACTGTTAGTTTGGGGTTAGGTTTATGGTTGGGGTAAGTTTAGGTTAAGGGTTATGGTTAGGATTTGTGTTTGGGTTCGATTTAAGGTTAGGTTTTGGGTTAATTTTAGGGTTAGGTTTAGGTTTAGGGTTAGGGTTATTAGGTTTAGGGTTAGTTTTATGGTAAGTGTTAGAGTTAGGGTTAGGTTTAGGGTTACAATTAGTTTTAGGGTTGGGTTAGGCTTAGGGTTAAGTCAGGGTTAGGTTTAGGGTTAGTGTTAGGGTTAGTGTTATGAGTTTTGTTAAGGTTAGGGTTAAAGTTACGGTTAGTTTGGGGTTAGGTTTAGGGTTAGGGTAAGGTTACAGTCAGGGTTATGGTTAGGATTTGTTTTTGGGTTCGATTTAAGGTTAGTGTTTTGGTTAATTTTATGGTTAGTTTTAGGGTTTGGGTTAGGGTTATTGTTAGGCTTAGGGTTAGGTTTATGTTAAGTGTTAGTGTTAGGGTTAGGTTTAGGTTTAGATTTAGGGTTAGTGTAAGTGTTAAGGTAATATTTAGGGTTAGTGTTAGGATTACGTTTAGGGTTTGTTTTACTGTTAGGGTTAGGTTTAGTGTTAGGTTTAGTTTTACGGTTAATGTTAGGTTTAGGTTTAGTGATAGGTCTAGAGTTGGGGTTAGGCTTTTTGTTAAGTTTAGGGTTTGGGTTAGGGTTATTGGTATGGTTAGGATTCAGGTTATATTTATGGTTAAGTTTAGTGTTAGGTTATTTTTAGGGTAAGCATTGGGGTTTGTGTAAAGGTGAGATTTATGTATGGGTTAGGGTTTGATTTGGGGTTAGTGTTAGTGTAAGGGTAATGGTTAGTTTTAGGGTTATGATTCAGGTATGTTTTAGGTTAGCATTAGGGTTAGATTTATGTGGTTTTTTTTTTACGTTCAGGGTTAGGTTTGGGTTAGTGTTTGTGTTAGAGTTAGCTTTAAAGTTAGGGTTATGGTTACTGTTAGGTTCAGGTTTAGAGTTAGGGTTAGGGTTGTGTTTAGTGTTAGTGATAGTGTTAGTGTTAGGGTTAGGGTTAAAGTTAGGGTTAGGGTTAGGTTTAGAGTTAGTGTTAGGGTTAGGGTTAGTGTTAGAGTTATGGTTAGGGTTATGTTTAGGGTTAGTGTTTTTGTTAGGGTTAGGGTTAGGCTTAAAGTTAGGTTTAGTGTTATGTTTAGGTTTAGGAGTATGGTTAGGCCTAGTTTTGTGGTTAGTGTTAGCTTCAGGTTGAAGGTTAGATTTAGTGTTAAGATTAGGTTTAGGGTTAGGTTTTGTGCTAGGGTTAGGGTTAGGGTTAGGTTTAAGTTAAGTTTATGAGTAGGATTAGCTTTAGAGTTAGGGATGGAGTTTGGCTTAGTGTTAGTTTTAGGTTTAAGTTATGGTTAGTTTTAGGTTTAGGGTTAGTTTAATTGTTTGTTATAGGGTTAGGGTAGGGTTAGCGTTAGAGTTACAATGAATGTTAGAGTTGGGGATAGGGTTAGGATTAGTGATAGGTTTAGGGTTAGGTTTAGGGTAAGTGTTAGCTTTAGATTTAGGGTTTGGTTACACTTAGTGTTAGTGATAGGGTTAGGGTTAGGTTAAGTTTAGTGTTAGGGTAACTGTTATTTTAGGGCTAGGTTTACGGTTAGAGTTCATGTTACTCTTAAGGTTAGGGTTTCGTTAGGATTACTGTAAGGGATAGGGTTAGGGTTTGTTTTAATGTTAGTGTTAGGGTGAGGATTAGGTTTATATTTTCGGTTAAAATTCGGGTTCAGGTTAGGGATAGGGTTAGGGTTAGGTTAGGTTAGGGTTAGGGATAGGGTTAGTGTTTGTATTAGGTTTAGATATTTTGTTAAGGTTAGGTTTAGTGTTAGGGTTAGGGATGTATTTGTGTTAAGGTTAGGTTTACAGTTAGGGTTGGTGTTAGGGTTAGCGTTAGGTTAAGGTTATGGTTAGGGTTTGGTTAGGGTTACTGTTATGGTTAAGTTTAGGTTTAGTGTTATGGTGAGTGTTAGTTTTAGGGTTAGGGTTTTGTTTAAAATTAGGGTTAGAGTTAGTGTTAGGGTTAAGGTTAGGGTTAGAGATCGGGTTGGTGTTAGGATTAGAATTTGGTTAAGGGTTAGATTTTGTTTTAGGTTTTGGTTTAGGTTAAAGTTTAGTGTTAGAGTTATGGTTAAAATTACCGTTAGGGTTTCGGTTTGGGTTTGGTTTAGTGTTAGTGTTAGCGTTAGGGTTAGGGTTAATGTTAGGGTTAGGGTTAGGGTTTTTGTAAGTGTTAGGGTTAGGGTTAGCATTAGGGTTTGTGTTACGGTTAGGATTAGGTTTAATTTTAGGCTTAGCATTAGGTTTAGTGTTAGGGTGAAGGTCAGGGTAAGGGTTAGGGCTAAGTTTAGGTTTAGGTTTAGGGTTAAGGTAAGTTTTAGGGTTACAGATAAGGTTTGTGTTAGGGTTAGTGATAGGTTTAGGGTTAGTTTTAAGGTTAGTTTTAGGGTTAGAGTTACGGTGAGGGTTACTTTTAGGGTTAAGATTAGGGTTAAGATTATGATTCGTCTTAGAGTTAGGGTTAAGGTTATCATTAGGGTTAGGGTTAGTTTTATTGTTAGGGTTTGGTTTAGTGTTAGTGTTAGGGTTAGTGTTAGCGTTAGGCTATGTGTTAAGGTTCTGGTTGGAGTTAGTGTGATGGTTAGGGTTAGGGTTCAGGTTAGTGTGAAGGTTAGGTTTAGGGTTAGATTTAGTGTTAGTGTTAGGTTTATTGTTAGGGTTTGTGTTAGGGTTAGGTTAGGGTTAGGTTTAGGGTTAGGTTTAGTGTTAGAGAAAAGATTATGGTTAGTTTTAGGGCGTGGATTATGGTTATGTTTAGGGTTAGTGTTAGGGTTAGTGGTAGAATTAGGGTTATTGTTAGGGTTAATTTATGTTTAGGGTTACGGTTTGGGTAAAGGTTGTGCTAGGGTTAGTGTTACGGTTAGGTTTAGGGTTAAGTTTAGTGTTAAGGTTAGTGTTAGGGTTACAGTTAGGGTTAGGGTTATTTTCAGTGTTTGGTTTAGAGTTAGGTTTAGGGTTAGGGTTAGGGTTAGGGTTAGATTTCGGGTAAGTGTTATTGTTACATTTAGGTTTAGTGTTATCATATGTGTTAGCATTAGGCTGAAGGTTATCGTTAGGGTTAGGGTTAGTTATAGGGTTAGGTTTTGGGTTAATGTTTGGGTTAGAGTTAGGGTTATGCTATGTGTTAGTGTTTTCATTAGGGTTACGGTTATATTTAGTGTTAGGTTTAGGGTAGGTTTAGGGTTAGTGTAAGGGTTATGATTAGGGTTAGGTTTAGGGTTAGTGTTGTGATTAGGGTTATGGTGTTCTTGAGGTTTTGGGTTACATTTAGGGATAAGTTTACGTTATGGTTTAGAATAGGGTTAGGGTTAGGTTTGGAGTTTGTTTGAGTGATAGGGTTAGGGTTAGTGTTAGGGTTAGTGTTAGGGTTAGGGTTTGGGTTTGTGTTAGGGTTACCGTTAGGTTTAGGGTTAGGGCTAGGATTAGTTTTAGTGTTAGGGTTAGTATTAGTGTTAGGGATAGGGTTAGGTTTAGGATAAGTGTTAGAGTTAGGGTTAAGTTTTGTGTAAGTGTTAGTATAACATTGCAGTTAGATTTAGTGTTAGTGTTAGGGTTAGGGTTAGTTGAAGTGTTAGGGTCAGGGTTCGGTTTAGGGTTAGTGTTAGGTTTAGAATTAGGGTTTGTTTTTAGGTCACAGTTATGGTTAGGGTTAATATTAGAGATAGGTTTAGGGTTAATGTAAGGTTTAGTGTTAGGGTTAGGTTTAGTGTTAATGTTAGGATAAGGGCTAGGGCTTGTTTTAGGGTTATATTTAGGGTTAGGTTTAGTTTTGGGGTTTGCATTAGGGTTAGGTTAGGGTTAGGGCTAGGGTTAGGGTTTGTAATAGAGTTAGTGTCAGGTTAGTTTTAGGGATTTTGTTAGGGTTAATGTTAGGGTTATGGTACTGTTAGGATTTGGGTTAAATTACGGTCAATTTTTTGGTTAAGGTTTCGGTAAGGGTTAGATTTAGGGTTAGGTTTAGGGTTAGGGTTAGTGTTAGGATTAGTTAGGGTTATGGTTAGGGTTATTGTCAGCGTGAGGGTTAGGGTTCTTGTTACATTTAGGGTTAGGATTAGTGTTAAGCTTAGGATTAGGATTAGTGTTAGGTTTAGGGTTAGGGATAGTGTTAGGGTTAAAGATAGGTTTAAAGTTAGTGTTACGTTTATGAATAGGATAAGGGTTAGAGTTAGGGCTAGGGTTAGCGTTAGGCTTAGTGTTACTGTTAGGGTTAGTGTTAGAATTAGTGTTAGGATTAGGCTTAGTGTTAGGATTACTGTTAGGGTTATTGTTAGGGTTAGTGTTAGGGTTAGGGTTAATATTAGGTTTAGGGTTAGTGGTGGGGTTAGGCTTAGTGAAAGATTTAGGCTTGGGTTTGGGGTTAGTGCTAGGGTTTGTTTAGGGTTATTTTTATGGTTAGTGTTAGTGTTAGGGTTATGGTTTGTGTTAGGGTTAGGTAAGGGTTAGGGTTTGTGTTAGGTTAGGTTTAGGGTTAAGTTTTGGTTTAGGGTTTGTGTTAGGGTTAGGTTTAGTGTTAGGGTTAGGGGTACGGTTTGGGTTTTGTTATAGCTACAGTTAAGGTTAGTGTTAGGTTTAGGGTCATGTTTAGTGTTACGGTTAGGTTTTGGGTTAACGTTAGGTTTAGTGTTAGGGTTAAAGTTAGGTTTAGGGTTAGTGTAAGGGTTAGGGTCAGAATTAGGGTTAGCGTGACGGTTAGGGTTAGGTTTAGGGTTAGGGTTAACGTTAGGTTTAGGGTTAGGTTTAGTGTAATTTTTAGGGTTAGGTTTAGATTTAGATTTAGTGTTATGCTTTGAGTAAGGGTTTTCGTTAATGTTAGAGTTGGGGTTAGGCTTAGCATTACGGTTATGCTGAGTATTGTGGTTAGGCTAGGGATAAGTTTAGGGTTAGATTAGTGTAAGTGTTAGGGTTAGGGTTTGTGTTAGGGTTAGATTCTGTGTTAGGATTAGGGTTAGTGTTACGGTTAAGCTTAGGTTTTGGCTTAAGGTTAGTTTTAGAGTTAGGTTTAGGGTTAATGTAAGTGTTAGCATAAGGTTAGGTTTAGCATTAGGTTAAGATTAATGTTATGGTTAGGGTTAGGGTTGGTTTTAGTGTTAGGGTAAGAGTTAGGGTAAAATTTAATGTTATGGATTAGTTTAGGGTTAGGGTTAGAGTTAAATTTTGTGTTAGAATTAGGGTTAGGTTTAGGTTTACGGTTTGTGTTAGGGATAGGGTTAGGTTTTGGGATAAGGTTAGGATTACTGTTAGGTTTTGTTTTAGGGTTAGGGTTGGGGTTTGTGTTAGTCTTAGGTTTAGATTTAATGTTAGGCTTAGGGTTTAGGTTCCTGTACGGGTTAGATTTAGGGTTAGGGTTATGGTTACATTTAGGATTAGTTTTGGTATAGGGTTAGGGTTACGGTTACAGTTACTTTTAGGGTTATTGTTATTGTTAGGGTTATGGTTAGTGTTAGGGCTAGGTTTAGGGTTATCTTTAGGGTTAGTGTTAGGTTTAAGGTTAAGGATACTGTTAGGATTTGGGTTAGTGTCGTGTTAGGTTTAGGGTTAGGCTTAGTGTAAGAATTAGGGTTAGGAAAAAAGGTTAGGTTAGGTTTAAAGTTAAGGGTTTTTTAGGATTTGTATTAGGGTTTGTATTAGGGTTCAGATTAGGGTTACGGTTAGGGTTATGGTTAGTTTTAGTGTTAATGTTAGGGTTAGAGTTAGGTTTAATGTTAGGGTTAGGTTTAGAATTAGTGTTATATTTAAGGTTATGGAGAGTATTAGGTTTAGGTTTAGGTTTAGAGTTAGTGGTAGTGTTAGGGTTAGTGTTAGTGTTAGGTATATGTTTAGGGTTAGGGTTAGAGTTAGGGTTACAGTTAGGGTTACGTTTATTTTTATGATTAGGGTTAGGGTAAGGCATAATTTTAGGATTAGTGTTCGGTTTAGGGTAAGGATTAGTTTTAGGGTTAGTGTTAAGTTAGTGTTAGGGTTAGGGTTTGTGTTATGGTTAGGGTTAGGGTTATGTTTAGCGTTACTTTTAGGATACTCATTAGTGTTAGGTTTGGGGTTTGGGTTTGTGTTAGGGTTAGTGTTAGGGTTAGGTTAGTTTTAGGGTTAGCATTAGGGTTAGGGTTTCTGATAGGTTTAGGATTAGGGTTAAAGTTACAGTTAGGTTAGGGTTAGGGATAGTGTTAGGGTAAGTGTTAGGGTTATGATTAGTGTTAAGTTAGAGTTAGTGTTAATGTTAGTGTTAGGAATTCGGGTTAGTATAAGTGTTAGGGTTACAATTTGTATTATGTTTAGGGTTAGGTTTAGGAATAGATTTAGGTTAATGTTTTGGGTTAGTGTTAGGGTTAGTGTTAGGTTTAATGTTAGGTTTAGTTTCATGGTTATTTTTAGGGTTAGGATTAGTTTTAGAGTTTTGGTTAGTGTTAGTGTTAGGTTTAGTGTTAGGTTAAGGTTAGTGTTTGTGTTAGGTTTTGGTTAGAGTTAGGGTTTGTGTTAGTAAAAGGGTTAGGCTTAGTATTAGGGTTACAAATAGGAATAGGGTTAGAGTTAGGATTAGGGATATTGGTAGTATTACTGTTAGGGTTAGGGTTAGGCTTTGTGTTAGATTTAGTGTTAGGGTTAGATTTAGGGTTAGTGTTAATGTTAGTGTTAATGTTAGGTTTAGGTTTAGGTTTAGGAATATGTTTAGTTATAGGGTTAGGAATGGGGATAGTGTTAGAATTACGGGTAGGTAAGTGTTAGTGTTATGGTTAGTGTTAGTGTTACGGTTAGGGTTAGTTTTATGGTTAGATAAGGATTAAGGTTATGGTTAGCTTGTGTTTAGGGTTAGAGTTTGGGTAAGGGTTTGTGTTAGGGTTAGTGTTAATGTTATGGATAGGTTTATGGTTTGGGTTAGGGTTAGGGTTAGAGTTAGGGTTAGTGTTAGGTTTAGTTTTAGGTTTTGTGTTAGGGTTAGAATTAGTGTTAGGTTTAAGTTTAGGGTTATGGATAAGATAAGGTTTAGGGTTAGGGTTGGGGTTAGTATTGGGGTTAGGCTTAGATTTAGGGTTAGTGTTAGGGTTAGGGTTAATGATGGGTTTAGGGTTAGTGATAGGGTTAGGTTTGGGGTTAGGGTTTGGGTTAAATTTAGGGATAGGTTAAAGGTTAGTTTTAAGGTTAGTGTTAGGTTTGCGTTAGGGTTTGGGTTAGGGTTAGGTTATGTTTTAGGGCTAGGTTTAGGTTAGTGTTAAGTTCAGTGTTAGGGTTAGGTTTAGGGTTACGGTTATGGTTACTGTCAGGATTAGAGTTAGAGTTAGAGTTAGGGTTAGGGTTACAGTTAGGGTTAGGTTTAGCGTTAGGGTTTGTGTTAGGTGAGGGTCAGGGTTATGGTTCGGGTTATGTTAGGGTTAGAGTTATGGTTAGGTTTAGAGTTAGTTTTACTTTAAGGGTTAAGGTTAGGGTTAGTGTTGGGTTACGGGTTAGGGTTAGGTTAGGGTTTTGGTTATGGATAGGATTAGTGTTATGGTTAGGTTTAGGGTTAGTCTTAGTGTTAGTGTTAGGTTTAGGGTTAGGTTTAGGTTTAATTTTAGGGTTAGAGTTATGGTTAGGGTTAGGATTATGTTTAGGGACAATGTTAGGGTTAGGGTTAGAATTGGCCTTTCGATTTTTATTAGGGTTAGAGTTAAGTTTAGCATTGGATTTAGAGTTAGTGTTAGGGTTAGTCTTAGGATTTGTGTTAGTGTTAGGGTGAGACTTAGGTTATGTGTAAGGGTTTTGATTAGGGTTACATTTAGAGTTAGTGTTAGGGTTAGGTTAGGTTTAGGGTTAATGTAAGGGTTAAGGTTAGAGTTAGGTTTACCATTAGTGTTTGGTTTGGGGTTAAAGTTTGTGTTACGTTTAGTGTTAGTTTTAGTTGTAGGGTTAGGGTTTGTGTTAGGGATAGGTTAGGGTTAGGGTTAGGGTTTGTGACAGCGTTAGTGGTAGGTTAATTTTAGGGATTGTGTTAGGGTTAGGGTTAGGGTTAGATTTACGGTTATGGTTAGGGTTAGGGTTAGGTTTAGGGTTAGGTTTAGGGTTAGTGTTTGGGTTATTGTTAGGGTTATGCTTAGGGTTAGGGTTAGTGTTAGGTTTAGATTTAGGGTTTGTGTTAGTGTAATGGTTATGGTAAGTGTTATGGTAAGCAATAGTTTTAGGGTTAGTGTTAGTGGTAGGGTTAGTGTTAGATTTAGGGTTAGGTTTATGGTAAGTATTAGGATTAGTGTTAAAGTTACAGTGAGAGTTAGTGTAAGGGTTAGGGTTAGAATTAGGTTTAGTGTTAGTGTTAGGGTTAAGTTTAGGGTTAGTGTTAGGGTGAGGGTTAAGATTGTTTTTGTTAGGGTTAGTGTTAGTTTTAGGGTTAGGTTTAGGGTTAGTGTTAGGTTTAGGGTTAGGGTTATGGTCAGGGTTATGTATAATGTTAGGGTTAAAGTTAGGTTTAGGGTTAGTGTGCGGGTTACGAATTGGATAATGTTTAGAGTTAGGGTTAGGGTTAGGTTTCATGTTAGGTTTAAGGATAGGGTTAGGGTTAATGTTAGGTTTATGGTTAGGGTTAGTTTTAGGTTTAGTTATAGAGTTAAGTTTGGGGTTACTGTTATTGTTAGTGTTAGTTTATGATTAGTGTTATGGTTACTGTTACGTGTAGGGTTAGTGTTAGGTTTAAGTAATGGTTACCTTTATGGTTAGGTTATTTTTAGGATTAATATTTGTGTTAGGGTTTGTGTTAGGTTTAGTTTTAGTGTTAGGGTTAGGATTATGGTTCGGGGTAGGGTTAGGTTTAGAGTTAGGTTTTGTGTTATGTTAATGTCAAGGTTAGTATTAAGGTTAGGGTTATGGTTAGGTTTAGGTTTAGTGTTAGGGTTAAAATCAGGTTTAGGTATAGTGTAAGGGTTAGGGTTAAAATTAGGTTTAGTGTGAGGGTTACGGTTAGGTTTAGGGTTAGGTATAGGCTTCATTTTAGGTTTAGGCTAAGTGTTATGGTTAGTGTTAGGTTTAGAGTTAGGATTAGTATTATGGTTAGGGTTAGGTTTAGGGTAAGTTTTAATGTTAGGGTTAGGGTTATCATTAAAGTTAGTGTTAAATTTAGGGTTTGGGTTACAGATAGTGTAAGGTTTAGGGTTAGCGCTAGGGTTAGGGTTAGTGTTTGTGATATTATTATGGTTATTGTTAGGGTTAGGGTTATGGTTACTTTTAGGATTTGGTTTAGGGTTAGGGTCAAGTTAGGGTTTTTGTTAGGGTTAGGGTTAAATTTTGTTTTAGGATTATGACTAGTGTTCGTTTCATGGTTAGGTTTTTGTTTAAGTTTAATTTTAAAGTAAGTGTTAGGGTTAGGATAAGGGTTAGGTTTAGTGTATGTTTATGTTTAGGTTTAGGTTAAGGGTGGGTTTTGGGTTAGGGTTAAGGTTTGTGTAAGTGATAGTGTTAGGGTTAGGGTTATGGTTAGGATTAGGGTTTGGGTTTGAGTTAGGTTTATGGTTTGGGTTAGGGTTAGGGTTGGGTTAGGATTAGCGATAAGATTCGTGTTAGGGTTAGGGTTAGGGTAAGGTTTTGTGTTAAGGTCAGGGTTAGGCTATGTGTTGGGGTTTTGGTTAGGGATAGGTTATAGTTAGTGTAAGGGTTATGGTTAGGGTTTGGGTTAGGTTTAGTGTAAGGGTTAGAATTAGAGTTATGTGTTAGGTCAGTGTTAGGTTTAGGATTATGTTTATTTTAGAGTTAGGGTTAGGGATAGGGTTAGAATTAGTGTTAGGTTCAGGGTTAGGTTTAGGGTTAATATTAGGTTTAGGCTTGGGGTTTGGGTTTCGGTTTCTGTTAGTATTCGGGTTAGGGATAGTTTTAGGGTTAGCTTATGTTCACGGTTATGGGTAGGTTTTGTGTAAGGGTTAGATTTATGATTAGGGTTAGAGTCAGTGTTAGGGTTAGGGTTAGGGATACTGTTAAGGTTAAAGATAGGTTTAGGGTTAGTGTTAGGGTTATGAATAGGATAAGGGTTAGATTTAGTGTTAGGGTTAGAGTAAAGGTTAGTGTTAATGTTAGGGTTAGGCTTAGGGTTATGGTAAGATTTAATGTTAGGTTTATTGTTAGTGTTAGTTTTAGGGTCAATGTTACATTTATGTTTAGGGTTAGGTTTAGGGTTAGTTATAGGGTTAGGGTTGGGGTTATGGTTAGTGCAAGGGTTATGTTAGGGTTAGTGTTAGGTTTAGTGTTAGTGTTAGGGTTAGTGTTAGGTTTAGGTCGGGGTTAGGGTTATCTTTATGTTAGGTTTAGGGTGAAGGTATGTGTTACGATATGTGTCAGAGTTTGAGTTAGTTTTAGGGTTAGGGTTACAGTTCGGTTTTGGGTTTGGGTTAGTGTTAAGGTTAGGGTTGGGTTTAGTGTTAGGGTTAAAGTTAGGTTTAGTGTTTGTGTAAGGGTTAGGGTTAGAATTAGGGTTAGTGTGAGGGTTAGGGTTAGGGTTAGTGTTAAGGTTAGGGTTAGGGTTTGTTTTAGGGTGAGTTTTCAGGTTAGTCTTTTGGGTTAGTGTTATGATTATGGTTAGGGATAGGGTTATGGTTAGAGTTAGTGTTAGGGTTAGGGTTAGGATTAGCGTTACCATTCGTGTTAGGTTTAGAATTACGTTTAGAGTTAGGTTTAGGGTTAGTGTTAGGTTTAGGGTCAGGGTCAAAGTTAGTTTTAGGGTCATGGCTAATCTATGTGTTAGGTTTCTGGTTAGGGTTCTGGTTCGAGTTAGCGTTAGGGTTAGGGTTGGCCTTAGGGTTAGTGTAAGGGTTATGGTGAGGGTTAGATTTAGGGTTAGTGTTAGGTTTAGGGTTACGGTTTGTGTTAGGGTTAAGTTAGGGTTAGGGTTAGGTTAGGGTTATGGTTAGTGTTTGTGATAGGGTTAGTGCTAGGTTATGTTTAGGGATTGTGTTAGAGTTAAGGTTAGGGTTAGAGTTAGTGTTATGGTTAGAGTTAGGGTTAGGTTTAGGGTTAGGGTTAGGGTTAGTGTTAGGTTTAGGTTTAATGTTAGGTTTACAGTTAGGGTTAGGGTATGTGTTAGGGTTAATTTTAGGTTTACAGATAGGATTAGGATTAGGTTTAGGGTTGGGGTTTGTGGTAGTGTTAGGGTTATGTTTAAGGTTAGGTTAAGAGTTAGGTTTAGGGTTAGGGTTTGTCTTAGGATAAATGTCAAGGTAAGTGTTAGAATTAGAGTTAGTATTAGGGTTAGTGTTAGCGTTAGTGTTAGTCATAGGTTTATGGTTAGGTTT
This sequence comes from Marmota marmota marmota, assembly GCF_001458135.2. Classification (NCBI taxonomy): domain Eukaryota; kingdom Metazoa; phylum Chordata; class Mammalia; order Rodentia; family Sciuridae; genus Marmota; species Marmota marmota. The sequence goes on along the minus strand of NW_026008262.1, from coordinate 31,303 downwards.
AGGGTAAGTATTAGGGTTAGTGTTAAGGTTACGTTGAGAGTTAGTGTTAGGGTTAGAGTTAGGGTTAGTTTTATTGTAAGGGTTAGGTTTGGGGTTAGGTTTAGGTTTAGTTTTAGGTTTAGGGTTATATTTTGTTTTTGGGTTACAGTTAGGGTTAGGGTTAGTATTAGTATTAGGTTTAGAGTTAGTGTAAGGTTTAGGGTTAGAATTAGATTTAGGTTTCATTTTAGGGTTCAAGTTAGGGTTAGGGTGAGGGTTAGGGTTCGTGTTAGGGTTCATTTTAGGGTTAGTGTTAATGTTTGTGTTAGGTTTACGAATAGGATAAGGTTTAGAGTTAGGATTAGGTTTATATTTAATATTAGGCTTAGTGATAGGGTTTGAGTTAATGTTAGGTTTAGGGTTAGGGTTAGGTTTTGTTTAGTTATAGGGTTAAGTTTGGGGTTAGGCTTAGTGTTAGTGTTAGGTTATGGTTAGTGTTAGAGTCAGTGTTAGGGTTAGGGTTAGTGTTAGGGTTATGTAATGTTTAGGGTAATGGTTAGGTAAGGTTTAGGGTTAATGTTTTTGTTAGGTTTTGAATAGGTTTAGTTTTAGTGTTAGGGTTAGGATTATGGTTCGAGTTAGGGTTAGGGTTAGATTTTTGGTTGGTGTTATGTTTAGGGTCAGGGTTAGTATTAGGGTTAGGTTTATAATTAGGGTTAGGTTTAATGTTAGGGTTAAAGTTAGGTTTAGGATAGTGTAGGGTTAGGGTTAGAATAAGGTTTAGTGTGAGGGTTATGGTTAGGTTTAGGTTTAGTGTTAGGGTTAGGGTTATGTTTTGGGATAGTTTTAGGCCTATGGTTAGTGTTACGATTAGATTTAGGGTTAGGGTTATGGTTCAGGTTAGTGTTAGATTTACGATTAGGGTTAGGGTTACGATTCATGTTGGGGTAGGTTTAAGATTAGCATTAGGTTTATGGTTAGTGTTAGTGTTAGGGTTAGGGTTAGTGTTAATGTTAGAATTAGGGTTAGGTTTAGGGTATGTGTTACAGTTCAGGTTAGGGTTATGATTAGGGTTAGTGTTACCATTAGGGTTAGGGTTAGGATTAGTGTAAGGGTTAGGGTTAGGGTTAGATTTAGTGTTAGTGTTAGGGTTAGGAGTAGGGTTTGTGTTAGGGTTAGGGTTAGGGGTAG
>NW_026008262.1:0-19608 GCF_001458135.2 Marmota marmota marmota | reverse complement strand
GCGATGAATTTCCCTCTTAAAACTGCTTTCATTGTGTCCCATAGATTCCGATATGTTGTGTCTGTATTTTCATTTATCTCTAAGAATTTTTTGATTTCCTCCTTTATGTCTTCTGTAACCCATTGATCATTCAGTAACATATTGTTCATTTTCCATGTGATGTAGGATTTTTCCTTCCTTCTTTTATCATTGATTTCTAGTTTCATTCCATTATGATCAGATAAAATGCATGGTATTATCTCCACCCCTTTATATTTACTGAGGGTTGCCCTATGGGATAATATATGGTCTATTTTTGAGAAGGATCCATGTGCTGCTGAGAAAAAAAGTATATCCACTTGATGATGGTTGATATATTCTATATATGTCAGTTAAGTCTAGGTTATTGATTGTGATATTGAGTTCTATAGTTTCTTTATTCAACTTTTGTTTGGAGGATCTGTCCAATGGTGAGAGAGGTGTGTTGAAGTCACCCATAATTATTGTGTTGTGGTCTATTTGATTCTTGAACTTGAGGAGAATTTGTTTTATGAACGTCACAGCACCCTTATTTGGTGCATAAATATTGATTTAGGGTTAGGGTTAAGCTTATGGTTAGTGTTAGGTTTAGTTATAGGGGTAAATTTTGTGTTAGGATTAGCGTTAGTGTTAGGGTTCGGCTTGTGTTTTGGTTTAAGGTCAGTTTTATATTTCAGGTTAGGGTTAGAGTAAGGGTTAGTGTTAAGTTAGGGTTAGGCTTAGGGTTAGGGTTAGGTTAGGATTACTGCTATGTTTAGGGTTACGTTTGTGTTATGGTTAGGGTTAGGCTTAAGGTAAGGGTTAGATTTCGTTTTAGTGTTTGTGTGAGGGTTAGCATTAGGGTTAGAGTCAAGGTTAGGGTTATGGATAGGATTAGGTTAATGGTAGGTTTGGGGTTTGGGTTAGTGTTATCGTTAGGGAAAGGGTTAGGGTTTGTGTAAGGGTGGGGTTAGAGTTTGTGTTAGTGTTACTGTTAGGTTTAGGTTTCAGGCTAGGGTTATTTGTAGGGTTAGTTTTAGGGTTAGGGTTAAGTTTAGGTTTAAGGTTAGAATTATGGTAAGTGTTAGATTTAGTTTTATGGTTAGGGTAAGTGTTAGGGTTAGTGTTAAGGTTATGTTTAGATTTATTGTTAGGTTAGGTTTAGGGGTAGTGTAAGGGTTAGGTTTAGGATTAGTGTTAGGGTTAGTTGTAGCGTTATGGTTGTTATAGGGTCACCGTTAAGGTTAGAGTTAGAATTAGTGTTAGGTTTAGGGTTAATATAAGATTTATGGTTAGGGTTAGTGTTAGTGTTGGGGTTAGGGGTAGGTTTATAATTATGGTTAGGATTTGACCTAGGGTTAGGGTTAGGGTTAGGTTAGGTTCAGGGATATGTTTAAGGTTGGTGTTAGGGTTAGATTTAAAGTTAGTGTTAGGTTTAGTTTTAATGTTAGGGTTAAGGTTAGGGTTAGGGTTAGTGTTAGGATAAGGGATAGGGTTCATGTTACAGTTAGGGATAGGGTTAGAGTTAGGATTAAGATTAGGTTTAGTGTTAGGTTTAGAATTAGAATTAGGGTTAGGGTTATGGATACTTTTAGGGTTAAAGATAGGTTTAGGGTTAGTATTAGGATTATGAATGGGATAAGGTTTAGAGTTAGGGTTAGGGTTAGCATTAGGTTTAGTGTTACACTTAGGGTTAGGTTTGGATTACTGTTATGGTTGTGGTTAATGTTTTTGTTAGGGTTAGAGTTAGGGATAGAGTTAGTGTTAGGGTTAGGGTTTGTTAGGATTAGGGTCAGGATTAAGTTTAGGGTGTGTTTTAATGTTAGGGTTAGGTTTAGGGTTGGGGTAGGTTTTCAGTAAGATTTAGTGTTAGGGTTAGGTTTTGGCTTAGTGTTAGAGTTAGTGTTAAGAATAGGGTTATGGTTAAGGTTAATGTTAGGTTTAGGTTTCTGTGTAGTTTTAGTTTTAGTGATATGGTTAGTGTTGGGGGTAGGTTTAGTGTTAGGGTTAGGTTAGGGTTAGTGTTGGGGATAATTTTAGTGTTAGGTTTAGGGTTAGTGTTAGGGTTAGATAAAGGATAGGGTTAGGGTTAGGTTAGGTTTAGGGTTATGTTTTCGGTTATGGTTTCTGTTAGTGTTAGGTTTGGTGTTAGGTTTAAGGTTAATGTTCGGGTTAGGTTTAAGGTTAGAGTTAAGGTTACGGTTAGGTTTAGGGTCAGGGTTAGTTTTATGGTTATGGTTTGGATTAGGGTAGGATTACTGTTATTGATAGGGTTAGGCTTTTTGTTAAGGTTAGCGTTAGGGTTAGGGTTAAGTTTAGAGTTAGTGTTAAGGTTAGGGTTAGGGTTAGGGTTAAATTTTGTGTTAGGATCAGGGTTAGGTTTAGGTTTCAGGTTTGTTTTAGGGTTAGGTCTAGGTGTAGGGTTAGGGTTAGGTTTGTGATTAGGATTAGTTTGCTAGGGTTAGGTTTAGGGTTAGTTTTAGGGTTAGGTTTAAGGTTAAGGTTAGTGTTAGGGTTAGTTTTGGGGTTCGTGTTAGGTTTAGGGTTAGGTTTATTGTTAGAATTATAATTAGGATAAGGCTTTGGTTAGGTTTAGGGTTACGGTTTTGGTTAGGGTTAGTGTTAGGGCTAGGTTTTGGATTAGGTTTAGGGTTAGTTTTGTGGTTAGTCTTAAGGTTAATGTAAGTGTTAGTGTTAGCTTTAGGATTCTTGTTAGGTTTAGCGTTAGGGTTAGTGTTAGCATTATGGTTAGGGTAAGGGTTAGTTGAGGTTTAGGGTTATGGTTTTGATTAGGGTTTGTGTTAGGGTTAGGGTTAGGTTTACAATTAGAGTTAAGGTTAGTGTTAGTCTTAGTGTTAGGGTTAATGTAAGGATTGGTGTCAGGGATAGGGTTAGCGTTAGGGTTAGGCTATGTGTTAGGGTGCTGTTTAGGGTTATGTTTAGAGTTAGTGTTAGGGTTAGGTTTATGTTTAGGGTTAGTGTGAAGTTTACATTTACTGTTAGGTTTAGGATTAGTGTTAGCTTAGGGTTAGGTTGTGTGTTAAGGTTAGGGTTATGGTTAGGGTTAGATAGAGGATTAGGGTTAGTGTTTGTGTTACTGTTAGGTTAAAGATAGGGTTAGGGTTTCTATTAGGGTTAGGGTTGGGATAGGGTTAGTGTTTGTGTTAAAGTTAGGGTTAAGATAAGGTTTACGGTTAGGGTTACAATTAGGATTAAGGTTATAGTTAAGTTTAGGTTTAAGTTTAATGTTAGTGTTAGGGTTAGGGTTAGGGTTAGTGTTAGGTATAAGGTTAGGGTTAGGGTTAAGTTTATATTTAGAGTTGGGGTTAGGTAAGGTTTAGGATTAGGTTTAGGTTATGTTTACCATTATATTTTGGGTTAGGGTTTGTGTTAGGGTTATGTTTAGCCTTAGGGTTAGGGTTATGGTATGGGTTAGGAATAGGGTTAGAGTTAAGTTTAATGTTAGATTTAAGGTCAGGGTGAGTGTTAGGGTTAGGTTTAGTGTTAGGTTTAGGTTTAGGTTTAGTGTTAGGCTTAAAGTTAAATTTAGCATTAGTATATGTGTTAGGGTTAGAATTATGGTTAGTGTGAGTGTTAGGGTTAGTTTGGGGTTCAGATATGGGTTAGCGTTAGTGTGTGGGTTAGTGTTATTGTTAAGGTTAGGGTTAGAATTCGAGTTAGGGTTAGGCTTACTGTTAGGGTTATTATTAGAGATAGGGTTAGGGTTAGGGTTAATGTCATTTTTAGGGTTCGGCTTAGGTTTATGTTTATTGATAGGGTTAGTGATGGGGTTAGGCTTAGTGTTAGGTTTAGGTTCCAGTTAGTGTTAGGGTTAGTTTTTGTTTTAGGCTTAAGGTTAGTGTAAGGGTTAGGGTTAGGATAGGTTTAGGGTTATGTTTTCGATTAGGGTTTGTGTTAGGGTTAGGTTTAATCTTAGGGTTAGGGTTACAGTTCTGGTTAAGTTTAGTGTTAGAGTTAAGTTTAGTTTTAGGTTTAGGTTCAGGGTTAGTGTTAGAATTAGGGTTAGGGTTAGGGTTAGTGTTAGATTTAAGGTTGAGTTTAGGATTGTATAAGGGTTAGGGTTAGAATTAGGGTTTTTTTGAGGTTTATGTTAGGGTTAGGGTTAGTGTTAGGGTTAGTTTGAGTGTTAGGGTTCGTTTTAGGATTACGGTTATGGTTAGGGGTTATGTTAGGATTCAGGTTAATTTTTGTATTAGAAATATGGTTAGGGTTAGGGTTACATTTACTGTTAGTATTTGGTTTATATTTAGGGTTAGGGTTAGTTTAGGGTCAGAGTTATGCTTAGGGTTAGTGTTAGGGTTAGAGTTATGGTTAGGTTTAGGTTTAGGGTTAAGGTTAAGGTTAGGTAAGTGTTAAGGTTAGGTTAGGGCTAGGTTATATTTAGGTTTGGATTACTGTTATGGTTGTGGTTAATGTTTTTGTTAGGGTTAGAGTTAGGGATAGAGTTAGTGTTAGGGTTAGGGTTTGTTAGGATTAGGGTCAGGATTAAGTTTAGGGTGTGTTTTAATGTTAGGGTTAGGTTTAGGGTTGGGGTAGGTTTTCAGTAAGATTTAGTGTTAGGGTTAGTTTTGGGGTTTGGGTTAGTGTTAGTGTTAGTGTTAGGGTTAGGATTAAGTTTAATGTAAGGGTTAGGTTTAAGGTTTGTGTAAGGTTTAGGATTAGAGTTAGAATTAGGGTTACAATTACATTTAAGATTAGTTTAGGTATAGGGTTAGGGTTACAGTTACTGTAAGCTTTAGGGTTAAAGTTAGGGTTACTGGTTATGCTTATGTTTTTTATTCGGGTTTTTTAAATGGTTATGGTATAGTTAAGGTTACAGTTAGGGTTAGGGTAAGTGTTAGGGTTTGTGTTAGTGTTTGTGTTTGTGTTAGGGTTATATTTAATGTTAGGGATGGAGTTATGTTTAGGTTTAGAATTAGTGTTAGGTTTAGGGTGATAGTTAGTATTACGGTTATGGTTACAGTTAGGGTTAGGGATTGGGTTAGGTTTAGGGTTAGGGTTAGGTTTAGTGTTTGTTTTATGGTTAGAATTAGGTTTAGGGTAAGGATTAGTGTTAGGGTTAGGGTTAGTTTAAGGGTTAGGGTTAGGTTTAGGTTTAGGGTTAGTGTTAGAATTAGGGTTATTGTTTTTGTTAAGGTTAGACTTAGAGTTAGGGTTAAAATTATGTTTAAGATTTGGGTAAGGTTTAAATTTAGGGTTACGTTAGGGTCAGGGTTATGGTTAGGGTTTGTGTTAGGATTTCATTTAGGATTAGGGTTAGTGTAAGTGTTAAGCTGAGGGTTAGGGTTAGGGTTAGGGTTAGGGTTAGGGTTGAGTTTATGGTTAGGGATATTTTTAGGGTTAAATATAGATTTAGAAATAGTGTTAGATTTAAGAATAGAATGAAGGTTAGAGTTAGGATTAGGGTAAGTTTTAGGGTAAGTGTTACTGTTTGGGTTAGAGTTAGGGTTAGGGATTGGGTTAGTCTTAGTGTTAGGGTTAGTGTTAGGATTAGGGTTAATGGTAGGTTTAGGCTTAGGGTTAGGGTTAGTGATAGAATTAGTTTGGGGGTTAGGATTAGCATAAGGTTTAGGGTTAGGGTTAGGTTTAGGGTTAGTGTTATGGTTAGGGCTAGGGTTTGTGTTAATGGTAAGTATAGGTTTAGGGTTAGGGTTATGGTTACAGTTAGAATTCGTATTAGTTTTAGGAATAGGTTAGTGTTAGGTTAGAATTAGGGTTAGGGTTAAGGTTTGTGTTAGGGTTACATTTTGTGTTAGGATTAGGGTTAGTGTTAGGGTTAGATTTTAGTTTAACATTAATTTTAGAGTAAGTTTTAGGATTAGGGTAAGGGTTTGCATTAGTTTAGTGTTAGGGTTATGGTTAGATTAGGGTTACTGTTATGGTAATGCTTAGGGTTTGTGTTAAGATTAGGTTTAGGGTTAGATTTAGTATTAGTGTTAGGGTTAGGGTTAGGGTTAGAGTTAAAGGTTTTGTTACAAATAGGCTTAGGTTTAGGTTTAGGTTTTGTTTTAGGATTAGGGTTAGGTTTAGGGTTAGTGTTAGGGTTACGATTAGGATTAGAGTTAGGGTGAGTGTTTGGATTTGGGTTAGTGTTAGTGTTAAGGTTAGGGTTAAAGTTAGAGTTAAAACTTTTGTTACGAATAGGGTTAGGTTTAGTTTTAGGTTATTTTAGGATTAGGGTTAGGTTTAGGGTTAATGTAAGGGTTATGATTAGGATTAGTGTTAGGGTGAGGGTTGAGGTTTGGGTTAGTGTTCGAGTTAGGGTTAGGGTTAAGGTTTGTGTAAGTGATAGGGTTAGGGTTAGGTTTAGGATTAGGGTTAGTGTTAGGTTTTGTGTTAGAGTTAGTTTAGGGATAGTGTTACCGTTTGTATTACAGTAAGGGTTAGGTTAGTGTTAGGGTTTGTGTTAAAGTTAGTGTTAAGGTTAGTGTTACAGTTACAGTTAGGATTAGCGTTATAGTTAGGTTTAGTGTTTAGTGTTAGTGTTAGAGTTAGGGTCAGGGTTAGGGTTGTGGTTATTATTAGGGTTAGGTTTATGGTTAGCATTAGGTTTNTAGGTTTTTTGTTAGGGTTAGGGTTAGGGTTACAGTTACAATTACGGTTAGGTTTCAGGTTAGGGTTTGCCTTATGGTTCGGTTAGGGTCAGGGTTAGTGTTAAGTTTTGTGTTAGATTTAGAGTTAGGGTTAGGGTGTGGGTTACAGTTAGGATTCTGGTTAGTTTTAGAGTTAATGTTAGGTTAGGATCAGGTTTACGGTTAGGGTTTGTGTTAGGGATAGATTTAGGATTAGGGTTAGATTTAGGGTTATGGTTATGGTGAGGTTTAGGGTTCATGTTACGGTTAGGATTAGTGTCTTTGTTAAGGTTAGTGTTAGTGTTAGGCATTGTGTTAGGGATAGTGTTAGGGTTAGTGTTAGGGTTAAAAATAGAATTAGGGTTAGAGTTAGGGTTAGGATTATTGTTAGTATTACTGTTAGGTTTAGGGTTAGGGTTAGGCTTAGTGTTAGGTTTAGTGTTATGTTTAGTGTTACAGTTAATATTAGGTTTAGGTTAAGGGTTAGGGTTTACTTTATATATAGAGTTTGGGGTTAGGGTTAGAGTAAGGCTTAGGTTAGGTTTAGTGTTAGGGTTAGTGTTAGTGTTAGGATTAGTGTTACTTTTAGAGTAGGGTAGGGGTTAGGGTAACAATCAGGTTAGGTTTAGGATTAGAGTTTGAGTTAGGGTGTGTTAGGGTTAGGTTAATGTTAGAAATAGGATCATGTTTCTGGTTAGGGTTAGGGTTAGATTTAGGGTTGGTCTTAGATTTAGTGTTTTGGTTAAAGTTAGGTTTATGTTTATTTAAGGGTTAATGGTAGTGTGCTAGTTAGTGTTAGGTTTAGGGTTAGGGTTATGTTTAATGTTAAGTTTAGGGTTAGGATTTGTGTTAGTGTTACAGTTAGGGTTAGGGTTAGGGTTAGGCTTAATTTTAGGGTTAGATTTAGGGTTAATTTTAGGGATAGAGTTAGGGTTAGGTTTAGGTTTAGGGTCATGTTAGGGTTAGGGTTAAGGTTACGGTTAGTGTTAGTGTTAGGTTTAGGGTTAGAGTTAGGGTTAGTGTAAGGTTTAGGGATCGGGTTAGATTAGGGTGTGTATTAGGGTTCGGGTTTGGTTAAAAATTAGTGTTAGGTTTAGGGTTATTGTAAGGGTTAGGTTTAGGGATAGGGTAAGGGTTAGAGATAGGGATAGGGTTAGGGTTTATGTTAGGGTTAGGGTTATGGTTACGGTTAGGATTCAGGTTAGGGTTAGGTTGATTTTTACGTTAGGGTAAGGGTTACAGTTATGATTTGTGTTAGGGTTAGTTTTAGGGTTTGGGTTAGGGTTAGGGTTTGGGGTATGGTTACTGTTGGGGTAGGGTTAGAGTGAGGTTTAGGGTTTGTGTTATGATTCGGGTTAGTGTCCGTGTTAGGTTTAGGTTTAGGTTTAGTGTTAGGGTTTGTGTTAGAGATAGCGTTAGGGTTAGTTTTAGGTTTAAGGTTAGGGTTTGTGTTTGGGTTAGTGTTAGTGTTAGGCTTATGGTTAGGGTTAGATTCATGTTAGGGTTAGGGTTGAGGTTCGTGTTAAGTTTAGGGTTATTGTTAGTTTTAGGGTTAGGTTTACTGTTAGTGTTAGAGTTAGAGTTAGGCTCTGTGTTAGGGTTATGGTTAGGGTTAGGTTTAGGGTTATTGTTAGGTTTAGTGTTAGTTTTAGGGTTAGGGTTAGTGATAGGTTTAGTTTTTTGCTATATGGTTAGTGTTATTGTTAGGTTTAGTGTTAGTGTTAGGGTTAGCTTTAGTGTTAAAATTAGGTAAATTTTAGGGTTAGGGTTAGGTTAGGTTTAGCGTTAAACTTTGGGTTAGGGTTTGTGTTAGGTTTAGGTTTAGTGTTACAGTTAAGATTATGGTTCTGGTTTGGATTAGGGTTAGAGTTACGTTTAGTGTTAGGTTTAGTGTCAGGGTTAGTGCTACGGTTAGGTTTAGGGTTATAGTTAGATTTAATATTACGGTTAAATTTAGGTTTAGGGTTAGTGTAAGGGTTAGGGTTAAAATTAAGATTAGTGTGAGGGTTAGAGTTAGGTTTAGGGTTAGTGTAAGTTTTAGGTTTAGGGTTAGATTAGGGTTTGTTTTAGGGTTTGGGTTTGGGTTAAAATTAGTGTTAGGTTTAGGGTTAGTGTAAGGTTTAGGGTTAGGATTAGGGTTAGGCTTAGATATAGGGATAGGGTTAGGGTTTGTGTTAGGATTAGGGTTATGGTTATGGTTACAATTCGGTTTAGGGTTATGTTGATTGTTAGGTTACGGTAACAGTTACAGTTATGATTGGTGTTAGGGTTAGATTTAGGGTTTTTTTAGGGTTATGGTTTGTGGTAGGTTATGGGTGGGGTAGGGTTATGGTTGTGGTAGGGTTAGGGTGAGCTTTAGGGTTCGTGTAAGATTTGGGTTAGTGTTTGTGTTAGGGTTAGGTTTAGTGTTAGGGTTTGTGTTAGAGACAGTGTTAGGGTTAGTTTTAGGTTGAAGATTAGGATTCATGTTTGGGTTAGGGTCAGTGTTAGTGTTAGGGTTATGGTTAGGGTTAGATTTGTGTCAGGATTAGGGTTAAGTTTAGCGTTAAGTTTAGGGTTATTGTTTGTGTTAGGGTCAGGGTTAGTGTTATTGTTTGGGTTAGCGTTAGGCTATGTGTTAGGATTATGGTTATGGTGAGGGTTAAGGTTAGGGTTATTGTTATGTTTAGGGTTAGTTTTAGGGTTAGGGTTAGTGATAGGTTTAGTTTTGGGTATATGGTTAGTGATATTGTTAGGGTAGGGATAGTTTTAGATTTAGTGTTAGTGTTAGGGTTACAGTTAGTGTTAAAATTAGGTAAGTTTTAGGGTTAGGGGTAGGTTAGGTTAGGTTTAGGGTTAAAGTTTGGGTTTAGGGTTGGTGTTGAGTTTTATTTTTATGTTTAGGATTATGGTTCGGGTTCAGATTAGGGTTAGACTTAAGGTTAGTGTTAGGTTTAAGGTCAGGGTTAGTGGTAGAGTTAGGTTTCGTGTTACAGTTAGATTTAGTGTTAGTGTTAGGCTTAGGTTTAGGCTTATTGTAACATTTAGGGTTAAAATTAGGGTTAGTGTGAGGGTTAGGGTTAGGGTTAGGTTTAGTGTTTGGGTTAGGGTTAGGGTTAGGTATAGAGTTCGTGTTACATTTAGGGTTATGTTAAGGCTTAGGCTTAGGGTTAGTGTTAGTGTTAGGGTTAGGGTTAGGGTCAGTGTTAGTGTTAGGGTTAGGGTTACGTTTATGTTTATGGTGTTAGGGTTATTGTTAGGGTTACAGTTAGATTTTGTGTTAGGGTTATGGTTAGGTTTAGTGTATGGTTTAGGGTTAGGTTTAGGTTTAGTGTTAGTGTTAGTGTTAGTGATAGGGTTTGTGTTAATGTTAGGGTTAGGGATAGGGTTAGGCTTATAGTTAAAGTTAGTATTCGGGTTAGGCTTAGGGATAGGGATAGGGTTAGGTTAGGTTTAGGTTTAGGTTTAGGGTTTGTGTTAGGGTTAGATTTTATTTTAGGATTAGTTTTATTGTTAGTGTTAGTGTTAGGTTTTGGTTTAAGGTTAGTTTTAGAATTAGCATTAGATTTAGTGTAAAGGTTAGCGTTAGGTTAAGAGTTAGGTTATGTTTAGTGTTACGGTTTGGGTTAAGGTTATTGTTAGTGTTAGGTATAGTGTTAGGGATAGGGTTACGGTTAGGATCAGAGTTAGTGTTAGTGTTAGTGTTAGGATTAGTGTTAGGGTTAGGGTTAGGTTTAGGGTTAGTGATAGGGTTAGGGTTAGTGTTAGGGTTTGGGTTTTGTTTAGGTTTAGTTTTAGTGTTAGGATTGTGTTAGGGTTACAATTCTTGTTAGGGTTATGGTGAAGGTTAGCCTTATGGTTAGGATTAGTGTTAGAGTTAGGTTTAGTGTTACTGTTAGAGTTAGGGTTAGGGTTAGGCTATGTGTTGGTGTTCTGATTAGGGCTTATGGTTAGAGTTAGTGATAAGGTTTTGGTTATGTTTAGGTTTAGTGTAAGGATTAGCATTTAGGTTAGATTTAGGGTTACTTTAAGGGTTAGGGTTTGTGTTAGTTTTAGGTTTAGGTTTAGGTTTAGGGATAGGGTTATGTTTAGTGTAAGGGATAAGGTTATGATTATTGCCAAGGTTAGGTTTAGGGTTAGGGTTAGGGTTAGGGTTAGTGTTAGAGTCCGATTTGGGATTAGTGTTAGGGTTAGGGATAGTGTTAGTTTTAGGGTTAGGTTTAGGGTTTGTTTAAAGTTTAGGGTTAGTTTTAGAGTTAAGTGTAGGGTTAGGTTTAGGATTGGGGTTTAAGTTAGTGTTAGTGTTAAGGTTAGTTTTACTGTTAGGTTTAGGGTTAGGGTTAGGTTTATGGTGAGGGTTGGAGTTAAGTTTGTGTTATGGTTTGGGTTAGGTTTAGGTTTAGGGTTTGTTTGATGGTTAGAGTTAGGTTTAGGTTCAGGTTTAGGATTTTTTTATATTGGTTGTTCAAAACATTACAAAGCTCTTGACATATCATATTTCATACATTAGATTCAAGTTGGTTATGAACTCCCAATTTTACCCCAAATACAGATTGCTGATTCACATCGGTTACACATCCACATTTTTACATAATGCCCTATTAGTAACTGTTGTATTCTGCTACCTTTCCTATCCTCTACTATCCCCACTCCAGTCCCCTCCCATCTTCTCTCTCTACCCCATCTGCTGTAATTCATTTCTCTCCTTGTTTATTTTCCCATTCCCCTCACAACCTCTTATATGTAATTCTGTATAACAATGAGGGTCTCCCTCCATTACCATGCAATTTCCCTTTTCTCTCCCTTTCCCTCCCACCTCATGTCTCTGTTTAATGTTAATCTTTTCTTCCTGCTCTTCCTCCCTGCTATGTTCTTAGTTGCTCTCATTATATCAACGAAGACATTTGGTATTTGTTTTTTAGGGATTGGCTAGCTTCCCTAAGCATAATCTGCTCTAGTGCCATCCATTTCCCTGCAAATTCCATGATTTTGTCATTTTTTAGTGCTGCATAATACTCTATGGTGTACAAATGCCACATTTTTTAATCCATTCATCTATTGAAGGGCATCTGGGTTGGTTCCACAGTCTAGCAATTGTGAATTGTGCTGCTATGAACATCGATGTAGCAGTATCCCTGTAGTACGCTCTTTTAAGGTCTTCAGGGAAAAGTCCAAGAAGGGCAATAGCTGGGTCAAATGGTGGTTCCATTCCCAGCTTTCCCAGGAATCTCCATACTGCTTTCCAGATTGGCCGCACCAGTTTGCAGTCCCACCAGCAATGTACAAGAGTACCCTTTTCCCCACATCCTCTCCAGCACTTGTTGTTGTTTGACTTCATAATGGCTGCCAATCTTACTGGAGTGAGATGGTATCTTAGGGTGGTTTTGATTTGCATTTCTCTGACTGCTAGAGATGGTGAGCATTTTTTCATGTACTTGTTGATTGATTGTATGTCCTCCTCTGAGAAGTGTCTGTTCAGGTCTTTGGCCCATTTGTTGATTGGGTTATTTGTTTTCTTATTGTTTAATTTTTTGAGTTCTTTGTATACTCTGGATATTAGGGCTCTATCTGAAGTGTGAGGAGTAAAAATTTGTTCCCATGATGTAGGCTCCCTATTTACCTCTTTTATTGTTTCTCTTGCTGAGAGAAAACTTTTCAGTTTAAGTAAGTCCCATTTGTTGATTTTTGTTATCAACTTTTGTGCTATGGGTGTCCTATTAAGGAATTTGGAGCCCGACCCTACAATATGTAGATCGGAGCCAACTTTTTCTTCTATCAGACGCAGAGTCTCTGATTTGATATCTAGCTCCTTGATCCACTTTGAGTTAACTTTTGTGCATGGCGAGAGGAGGGGATTCAGTTTCATTTTGTTGCATATGGATTTCCAGTTTTCCCAGCACCATTTGTTGAAGATGCTATCCTCCCTCCATTGCATGCTTTTAGCTCCTTTATCAAATATAAGATAGTTGTAGCTTTGTGGATTAGTCTCTGTGTCCTCTATTCTGTACCATTGGTCCACCCTCCTGTTTTGGTACCAGTACCATGCTGTTTTTGTTACTATTGCTCTGTAATATAGTTTTAAGTCTGGTATCGCTATACCGCCTGATTCGCACTTCCTGCTTAGAATTGCTTTTGCTATTCTGGGTCTTTTATTTTTCCATATGAATTTCATGATTGCTTTATCCATTTCTACAAGAAATGCCGTTGGGATTTTGATTGGCATTGCATTAAACCTATAGAGAACTTTTGGTAATATCGCCATTTTGATGATGTTAGTTCTGCCTATCCATGAACAGGGTATATTTTTCCATCTTCTAAGATCTTCTTCTACTTCTCTTTTTAGGGTTTTGTAGTTTTCATTATATAAATCTTTCACCTCTTTTGTTAGGTTGATTCCCAAGTATTTTATTTTTTTTGAGGATATTGTGAATGGAGTGTTTTTCCTCATTTCCGTTTCAGAAGTTTTGTCGCTGATATACAGAAATGCCTTTGATTTATGCGTGTTGATTTTATATCCTGCCACTTTGCTGAATTCATTTATTAGTTCTAGTAGTTTTTTTGTAGACCCTTTTGGGTCTTCTAGGTATAGAATCATGTCATCTGCAAATAGTGATAATTTAAGTTCTTCCTTTCCTATTTTTATGCCTTTAATTTCTTTCGTCTGTCTAATTGCTCTGGCCAGTGTTTCGAGAACTATATTGAATAGAAGTGGTGATAGAGGGCATCCCTGTCTTGTTCCAGATTTTAGGGGGAATGCCTTCAATTTTTCTCCATTGAGAATGATGCTAGCCTGAGGCTTAGCATAGATAGCTTTTACAATGTCGAGGTAAGTTCCTGTTATCCCTAGTTTTTCTAATGTTTTGAACATAAAGGGATGCTGTACTTTGTCGAATGCTTTTTCTGCGTCTATTGAGATGATCATATGGTTCTTATTTTTAAGTCTATTGATGTGGTGAATAACATTTATTGATTTCCGTATATTGAACCATCCTTGCATCCCAGGGATGAATCCTACTTGATCATGGTGCACAATTTTTTTGATGTGCCTTTGTATCCGATTCGCCAGAATTTTATTGAGGATTTTTGCATCTAGGTTCATCAGAGATATTGGTCTGTAGTTTTCTTTCTTTGAGGTGTCTTTGTCTGGTTTCGGAATCAGGGTGATGTTGGCCTCATAGAATGAATTTGGCAGAGCTCCTTCTTTTTCTATTTCCTGAAATAACTTGAAAAGTATTGGTATTAATTCTTCCTTAAAGGTTTTGTAAAACTCCGCTGTATACCCATCCGGTCCTGGGCTTTTCTTGGTTGGAAGTCTTTTGATTGCTTCTTCTATTTCATCTATTGTTATTGGTCTGTTTAAGTTGTGAGTATCCTCCTGACTCAGTCTGGGCAAATCATATGACTTAAGGAATTTATCGATGTCTTCACTATCTTCTATTTTATTGGAATATAGGTTTTCAAAATAATTTCTAATTGTCTTCTGTATTTCTGTAGTGTCTGTTGTGATATTGCCTTTTTCATCCCGTATGTTAGTGATTTGAGTTCTCTCTCTTCTTCTCTTCGTTAGCATGGCTAAGGGTCTGTCGATCTTATTTATTTTTTCAAAGAACCAACTTTTAGTTTTGTTAATTTTTTCAATAGTTTCTTTTGTTTCAATTTCGTTGATTTCCGCTCTGATTTTAATTATTTCTTGCCTTCTGCTACATTTGCTGTTGTTTTGCTCTTCCTTTTCTAGGGCTTTGAGATGAAGTGTGAGCTCATTTATTTGTTGGTTTTTCCTTTTTTTGAGGAATGACCTCCAAGCGATGAATTTCCCTCTTAAAACTGCTTTCATTGTGTCCCATAGATTCCGATATGTTGTGTCTGTATTTTCATTTATCTCTAAGAATTTTTTGATTTCCTCCTTTATGTCTTCTGTAACCCATTGATCATTCAGTAACATATTGTTCATTTTCCATGTGATGTAGGATTTTTCCTTCCTTCTTTTATCATTGATTTCCAGTTTCATTCCATTATGATCAGATAAAATGCATGGTATTATCTCCACCCCTGTATATTTACTGAGGGTTGCCCTATGGCATAATATATGGTCTATTTTTGAGGAGGATCCATGTGCTGCTGAGAAAAAAGTATATCCACTTGATGATGGTTGATATATTCTATATATGTCAGTTAAGTCTAGGTTGTTGATTGTGATATTGAGTTCTATAGTTTCTTTATTCAGCTTTTGTTTGGAGGATCTGTCCAATTGTGAGAGAGGTGTGTTGAAGTCACCCATAATTATTGTGTTGTGGTCTATTTGATTCTTGAACTTGAGGAGAATTTGTTTTATGAACGTCGCAGCACCATTATTTGGTGCATAAATATTGATAATTGTTATGTCTTGTTGGTGAATGGTTCCTTTTAACAGTATATAATGTCCTTCCTTATCCCTTTTGATTAATTTAGTCTTGAAGTCAATTTTATTCGATATGAGGATGGCCACCCCTGCTTGCTTACGAGGACCGTGTGCATGGTATATTTTTTCCCAACCTTTCACCTTCAGCCTGTGTATGTCTTTTCCAATCAGATGTGTCTCCTGGAGGCAGCATATTGTTGGATTTGTTTTTTTAATCCATGTTACCAGCCTATGTCGCTTTATTGGAGAGTTTAAGCCATTAACGTTTAGAGTTACTATTGATATATGGTTTGTACTTCCAGCCATGTTTGATTATTTATCTTCTTTTTTTTTTTTTTTTAATTTAGTTTGTTTCTCCATGGTTAGCTTTCCCCCCGCCCTCTGTCTTTATAGAGGCACTTCCCACTGATGGTTTTGGTTATTGTTTTTCATTTCTTCCTCGTGTAGTGTTTTGCTCAAGATGCTTTGCAATGCTGGTTTTCTGGCTGCAAATTCTTTTAGCTTTTGTTTATCATGAAAGATTTTTATTTCGTTATCGTACCTGAAGCTTAATTTTGCTGGATACAGAATTCTTGGTTGGCATCCATTGTCTTTCAGTGTTTGAAATACGTTGTTCCAGGATCTTCTCGCTTTCAGCGTCTGTGATGAAAAATCCGTTGTTAACCTTATTGGTTTACCCCTGAATGTAATCTGCCTCCTTTCTCTTGTAGCTTTTAGTATTTTCTCTTTGTTCTGTATATTGGATATCTTCATAACAATGTGTCTTGGCGTTGGTCTACTGTGATTTTGTGTGCTCGGTGTCCTGTATGCATCTACAATTTGTATATCCGTTTCCTTTTTTATTTCTGGAAAGTTTTCTGTAATTATTTCTTTCAGCAGGTTACTCATTCCCTTGGTTTGAATCTCTGTACCTTCTTCTATCCCGATGACTCGTAGGTTTGGTTTCTTTATGTTATCCCATATCTCTTGGATGTTTTTCTCGTGGTTTTTAACCAGCCTTTCTGAGTTGGCTAGGCTCTTTTCAAGATGATATATTTTGTCTTCATTATCTGATGTTCTGGCTTCTACTTGCTCCACTCTGTTAGTGATACTCTCAATTGAGTTTTTAATTTGGTTTATCGTTTCCTTCATTTCTAGAATTATTGTTTGGTTTTTTTTTATAATCTCAATCTCCTGATAAAGATGCTTAACTTCTTCTTTTATCTGTCTATGTAATTCATTTTCAAAGTGTTCTTTCACTGTTTGGATTTGCTGTCTCGTATCTTCTTTAAGGTTCCATTCCATCTGTCTAAGGTATTCCTTGAGTTCTTTATATGACCATTTTTCTGCTGACTCTAGGTCCTCCTGAATATTTAGGCTGTCCTTCATTGTTTGTACTCCTTTTCTTCCTTGCTTTTTTATGCTGCTCATGTTACTTCTTGTTCTGTTTGACTGCTGAGTTACTGTTTACTCTTATGAATTTATTTGATGCTTGGGAGGAAAGATATTAGAAGGGAAGGGAAGAAGTCACTAAAGAGAATGAGAGTAGGCATGTAGAATTCAAGGAAGGGGGAATAAGACAATTGAAAAGAAATGAAAAGACAAAAGAAAAAAATAGAAAAGAAAGAAAAAAATTATTTTTTAAAATAATAATGATAATAATAAAAAAATGAAAATTAAAATTAAAAATAATAATAATAATAATAAAATTTAAAAAATTAAAAAAAATTAAAAACATTTTAAAAAGTTAAAGAACAACAATACCAACAAAAAATTGAAAATGAAAGAAAAAGAAAAAAAATAATAATAAATGCAGTCCTAGAGTTCGATTAACTTCTCTTCCAGTAGGTGGAGCTGTGCCCACTGGCCATACTTCACCTCTCAATAGTTGGGAACCATTCACTGTGCAGCAGCTCTTCATCCCAGACCTACTGTTAGGGTTAGGGATGGGTTTGGGGTTAGTGTTAGGATTACGGTTAGGGATAGGGTTAGTGTTAGGATTAGTGTTAGGGATAGGGTTAATATTAGGGTTAGGGTAAAGTTTAGTGTAAGTGTTATGGTTAGAGTTAGGGTTATTTTTACAGTTACAGTTACAGTTTAAGTTAGTTTAGGATTAGGTTTAGGATTAGGGTTACATCTCTAATGAACCTAGATGCATTTTGGGTTTAGTTTAGGGTTAGGGTTAGTGTTAGAACTAGATTTAGAATTTGATTTATGGTTAGTGTTTGGATAGTGTTAGGGTTAAGTTAGTGTTAGAGTTACAGAAAGGGTTCGTGTTTGGGTTAGGGTTAGGGTTAGATTAAGAATTAGTGTTAGGTTAGGTTTAGTGTTACGGTTTGGTTTAGGGTTTGTGTTAGGTTTATTAATAAGGTTGGGGTTAGGGTTACAGTTAAGGTTAGGGTTAGTGATACTGTTAGAGTTAGGGTTAGTGTTAGGGTCAGTGTTAGGATAATGGTTAGGTTTAGTTTTAGGGTTAGGGTTAGGGTTAGGTTTAGTGTTAGGTTTAGGATTAGTGTTAGGGGTAGTTTTAGAGTAAGGCTTACTGTTAGGGTTAGTTTTAGGTTTAAGAATAGTGTTAGGGTTATGATTCATATTAGGCTTAAGTTTAAGTTTAGTTTTAGGGTTAGTGTTAGTGTTAAGGTTAAGGTTAGGGTTAGGATATGTGTTAGTGTTCTGGTTAGGGTTATTTTTAGAGTTAGTGTTAGGGTTAGGGTTAGGTTTAGGTTTAGTGTTAAGGTTAGGGTTAGATTTAGGGTTAGTGTTTGGTTTAGGGTTAAGGTTTGTATTAGGGTTAGGTTTTTTATTAGGTTTGGGTTTAGGGTTAGGCTTAGTGATAGGTATAATTATAGGTTTAGAGTTAGTGCTATGTTTAGGGTAATTTTTAGGGTTAGTGTTAGGATATGTTTAAGGTTAGTTTGAGGGTTAGGGTTGCGGTTAGAATTAATGTTAGATTTTAGGTTAGTATAAGGGTTAGGGTTAGGGTTAGGTTTAGGGTTAGTGTTAGGATTAGGGTTAGGGTTTGTGTCAGGGGTAGGGTTAGGGTATGGTTTTGGGTTTCGGTAGGATTCATGTTAGGGTTAGGTTTAGGGTTAGGTTAGGGTCAGGGTTAATGTTAGTGTTTGTGTTATGGTTAGATTTACGATTAGGGTTAGGGTTAGTGTTATAGTTAGGTTTATGGTTAGGGTTAGGGTAAGGGTTAGGGTTCGTGTTACATTTAGGGTTAGGGTTAGTGTTAGGTGTAGGGTGAGTTTTAGGGTTAGTGTTAGGGATAGTGTTAGGTTTGGGGTTATGTTTAATTTTAGGTTTGGGGTTAGGCTTAGTGTTAGTTTTAGTTTAGGGATAGTGTTAGGCTTAGTGTTAGGTTTAGGTTTAGGGTTAGGTTTAGTGCTAGGGTTAGGTTAGTTTGTGTTAGTGTAAGGTTTGTGTTAGTGTAAGGTTTGTGTTAGTGTAAGGTTTAGGTTTAGGGTTAGTGTTAAAGCTTGTGTTAGGATAAGGGCAAGCTTAAGTTTAGGCTTTATTCTGGGGTTAGTGTTAGGTTTAGTTTTAGGTTTAGGATTATGATTAGGATTAGTGTCAGGGATACGGTTGGGGTTTGGTTGAATGTTATGGTTAGTGTTATTGTTAGGGTTAATGTTAAGGTTAGGGTTAACGTTTGTGTAAGTGTTAGGGTTAGGGTTAGGTTTACGGTTACTGTTTGGATTAGTTTAGGTTTAGGGTTAGGGTTAGGAATACAGTTAAGTTTAGGTTTAGGTTTAGGTTTAAGGTTAGTGTTAGGTCGAGGTTAAGGGTTAGTGTTAGGGTTAGGGTTAAATTTATGATTAGTGTTAGTGTTAGGGTTCATGTTAAGATTACGGTTAGTGTTAGTGATAAAATTAGGGTTAGGCTAAGAATTAGGTTAGGTTTAGGGTTACGGTTTGTGTTAGTGTTTGTGAGGGTTAGGATTAGGTTTAGGGTTAGGTGTACGGTTAGAGTTAGGTTTAGGGTTAGGTTTAGAATTAGTGATATGGTTAGATTTATGGTTAGTGTTAGGTTTAGTGTTAGGTTAGGGTATGGGTTAAGGTTTGTGTTAGGTTTAGGTTTAGGGTATGGTTAGGGTTTGTGTTAAGGTTAGAGTTAGGGTTAGGGTTACTGTTACTGTTATGATTAGAATTAGAGTTAGGATTAGAGTTATTTTTATGGTTGGTGATAGTGTTAGGGTTAGGGTTATTGTTAGGATTAGTTTTAGGTTTAGGGTTATTTTTAGCTTTAGGGTTATTCTGAGGGTTAGATTTAGGTTTAGTGTTAGGGTATGGGTTAAGGTTAGGGTCAGTATTAGGGTTAGGGTTAGAGTTTGTGTTAGGTTTAGGGTTAGGGTTAGGGTTAAAGTTAGGGTTTCGGTTAGGATTAGTGTTAGGTTTAGTGTTGTGGTTTGGATTAGTTTTAGAGATAGTGTTAGGGTTGGGTTAGTGTTTGGGTTAGGGTTAGGGTTTGTGTTAGGTTTAGGGTTAGGTTTAAGTTAGTGCTAGGGTGAGGGTTGAGTTTAGTACAAGTGTTAGGGTTAGGGTTAGTGTTAGTGTTTGGGTTTGTGTTAAGGTTAAGGTTAGGGTAGGAATTAGTGTTAATTTTAAGGTCAGGGTTTGTGTTAGGTTCAGAGTTAGGATTAGGATTAGACTTAGGTTTAAC
>NW_026008261.1:0-3714 GCF_001458135.2 Marmota marmota marmota | reverse complement strand
TGCCTTCTTCCCTTAGTAATTTACTTCTCACCCCTTCCATATTTTCATCACAAAGACAATACAATATACTTAGACAAAACAAGACACAAACATACTGTATCAATCTTCTCCATTTTCTCAAAATGACCATTTTTCCTCTCGCCCTATCTGCCTAGGGACGAGCAGATTTGCTCCCGTCCTATCTATGGACGAGCAGCTTTTTTTCGTCACTTACCCCCGAGTGTCCCGGGGCTCCCGGTACGGGCCACCAAATGCCGCAGTCTGGCTGGGCACAAATCACGAGCCACTGAAGCAGGAACAAACTTTATTTTTAAACTGCAGGAAAACACTTCACACAGCTCCCGGGGAATCCTCCCGAACGCCACGAGGCTTCTCCAGGAAACCCCCAGCCGGAAATATCTCTCTCGGAAATCCCTCCTCCTGCACTTCCCCAACCAATGGGAACTCTCGGGGAATCCCCGGAAATCCCCACGAGAACTCCAAAATAGTGCGAGAACTCAAAAGTTGCAGCAGAGGCGGATAGTAATGCCTCGCCTGTCAATCAATACTGTTGGCAAAATGCCAGGGACCATACAGACTCGGCCGTGGCTCTCAGCAACAACAAAGAGACATTCTCCAACCAATTTCCACACCATTCTCTACTTTATTGACGTTTCTATGGCAAGATCATAACCCTCGTCTTTGATCATTTAGAAACTGTGTTCATGGAAACCCTTCCCCATTAACAGCTTTTACAATTTTAGCTTTGAGTAAATTTTGCATTGTCCTTGAAAGGAAATAATTGCTAGATAAAAGTCCATTAAAATTGTTCCTTGTTGTAATATTGAACACATTCTGAAAAGTGATATGAAATCAGTGAATTGTGGCTTGGTTTGTCATTCTTCACTTTTCTTCAGTTCTGGATCTTACCCGGAAACACTGGAGCATTTGTGTAATAGGTTAAGGCAATTGAATCAGTCATAAGTTGATGTGTTAATTTGTCTTCATTATCTCTCCTAATATATTCTGGGTAATTTTTCAAATATTATAAGTCAGACTCTGGAATATTTTAATTTGTAATATTTTCCTTCAGAAAAATTTTTCTTAAAATTCCAAAACAGCGCTGAATGTACAAACTGATAATTATTATAGACAACAATTCATTTAGCCCTCAATCATCAAGTCACTTCTAATTAAGAAATTTTATTTTTTAAAAAAATAAAATAATTGGCAAGATTTTGTATATTACATAATACATATGTGTAAACTGTTAGGTAAGCTAGATGTTCTTTTAAAAGAAAGAGAAAGGAAAATGAAATACAATTTGTAACAACCTAGCTACTGAGAGACAGTTGATCTTAACTTGCCTTGAAATTTTATTATCAGGACCAGTTATATTAAAAAGGCTAAAATCCTAAATATTTCACTTCCTAAGATCTGAAATAAATTATTTTTTTGCTGGTATGCTTCTTGACTCACATCCTTAATACTTCTTAATGCCATTATTATACTGCTCACCTAGAGGCAGAACTGTAGCATTTGAAAACGATTTGACAGTAACACTAACCATCAACTTAACATTGGCAAGGTTTGTTTTGATGTCTTCAGGGACTTGCTGCCAGCATCTAATATGAAAAATACTTGGCCTTTCAGGGAATCCTCCCAGGAGTTTGTTACCAGGAAAGAGAGGATGAGCTTGTTTTCTGAGACATGTCTGATGAGTTTAATGATTCAAAATGGAAATGTCATTGTTGGTTTTTCAGTGACAGAAATCCCATAATGTATTATGCCTGTGAAACATAAGTATCCTCATCAAATATACATATATACTAGAACATATATCAAACATATGTAAATATATATATTTATATATCATACACAAACACATATTAGAGAGAATATATTATTTTGGTAATTTGACATATCAGCACATGTTTAGGTCTCTAAAATTTTGTTTTCTTTTTAATTCTATAGAAAGATGAGGTTTAGAAATCATCATATTAAGTTAGATTTTAATGAGTTTTATGACCTTCTGCTGAATAAAATATATATAGCATAATTTAGCAAAAACAGAAATTTCAGTAAAGAAGTACCTTGCTACTTAAAGAAGTACCTTACTACTTACTTGGTGGAAACTATTTATACACTACAACCCAATACAAGAAATAATAGAGATAAATTAAGTTTAAAACCTAAATTTTATTTTCCACAGCAAGGCTTTCTTGGGAATGTAGAAAAGATGCAACTTTGGTATATTATGTACCTTGTTAGTGAAAACTTTTAAAATTGGTTATAATTTGAGCAGACTTGAAAAGAATGTTTTCCTACCCTATTGAGAGTCCCCTGTGGTACATTTATACTGGGTTTCAAATTGTGCAGTCTTTTAATATTGCAACATATAAAATTGTGATTTTAGAAAAGGCTTAAAAATAGAGACTTGTCCTGTTGTGACAATATTCTCATAATAAATGAACAAAAATAGTTATGTGGAATTGCATTTCTTGCATTCCATTTAAGCTATGGAAAATAGCTTATAATTAGAATCACAAAGATTTGATTTCTTAAAATATTACATTTCTTCATTCACTGAATTTTTATTGTGCTAACTGTATACCAGGCACTTTTTCAAACCAAGTGACACCTAAGAGGGGAATGGAAGAGTTTCCCTCTGATATTAAATGTAAATTTTACTGCACTGAAGAGTCTTAAAAATGTCTAAATTTTCATTAAGAATAGAAAAAGAAAAATTTGATAAAGAAAAATTTTAAGTAATCATAGCTATTAATGTGTATATACTACATCACTAAAAATTTGGGATTTATAGTGTTGTTGAACTCAGATGATTTATTTATTTAAATAATCTGTTTAGTCACAAAGTAGTTTAGTAACCTTGAATAAATCACTTCTTTTACTTAAATTCATTATACATAAAATGAAATGTTTGCTAAGGTACCTTGACCTTATATGTATTCAGAATTTCTTGGGCTTCTATTCAAGACTACTGGTTTTCAATTTGACATCATTGTCTAACACAAATACTAATCATTTAAATAACATTGTAGCTTCTGCCAGAATGATTAGCTTTTGTTTCTTAGGTGTGTTCAATTTTCTGGATTCATTGATATCCACCCTGGCATGAAGGACATCTCTAAAGGGTGTCTACAATTTCTTAATCTTCTGGAGAAATATAGTGATTGCATTACTATCTTATTAGGGAGGTGCCGTACAGTAACATCTGAGCAATATAATTTTCACTAAATCAATTTTCATATGCACAGTACAGCTGGAAATTACATTATTCTCATTTGAAATGTGATGGAAACTTGTACATTAAATCCACTCATGAGAACTTTTTAATGTAAAAATTGAGAAAACTCAGATTCTGAACCTCTGAGTGGGATAATTCTTCTAAAAGTTTTTAAACTGTAATACTAAGAATGTTTTACATAGAAAATTCTTCGAGGATTTAGGTAGTGGTATTTCATGTTTTCAGGAGGCCCAATGCCTAATATTTCAGTCATAGTCAGTGATTCTAGGCATAAATAAATGGTTGCATCTTCTGCTTAATCTCAAAGTACGGTATAGGCCAATGTATAACCACATCTCAGGAGCTTATCTTCCCTCTTTTATAATTAGCCAAACTGGACATGAATGCATTTTTATTGATCTATGATACTAATAAAGGAAAGAATTTGAAGCTTAATAAAGTTTGATTTTGGGGGGGGAATGCGCGCG
>NW_026008260.1:0-3714 GCF_001458135.2 Marmota marmota marmota | reverse complement strand
ACTGGGATTAAAGGTGAGTGTCACTGTACTAGACTCCCCAAGGCATTTTTGCTTCATTCTTTTTTTTTTTATTTATTTTTTTACTATTTTTATTTTCTTTTTTCCCAGTGCTGGTGATTGAACCCAAGTTCTTGTACTTGTTAGGCAAGTGCTCTACTGAACTATAACCCCATCCTTATTGCTTCATTCTTAATGTGAACAAAGTTCACCAGATAATTGGGAAAAGCCTGCAACAGAAAGAGAACTAGAAAAGCCAACAGGGAAAAAGATTTCTGAGGATAACCAGGCAGGAAACAAACAAGAACTTTAAAAGGAAAATAGAAGATAAGTGTGGTAGCACAAACCTGTAATTCCAGCTACTTGGGAGGTGCAGGCAGGAAAATCCCAAGTTCAAGGCCAGCCTCAGCAACTTAGCAACACCCTGTCTCAAAAAATCAAATAAAAAGGACTGAGGATATAGCTCAGTGGTAGAATACTCCTGGGTTCAATCAGTAAATAAAGATATTGTGTTCAACTACAACTAAAAAATAAATATTTTTTAAAAAGTTAATTAGATGGTTTGGAAAATAAAGTTAAGGAACCCAGGGAACAGGACAAATCAAAGGCCTAGCATGTGTGAGACACTGGGTTCAATCCTCAGCACCACATAAAAATAAAGATATTGTATCCACCTATAATTTAAAAATAAATATTAAAAAAAATTGAAAGGGTTGGGGATGTAGCTCAGTGGTAGAACTCTTGAGTTCAATCCACAGAACCACAGCAAAAAAAGAAAAAAGGGAGAGAAAGGGTAGAGGGTTGGGGGAGAGAGCAAGCCTTGAGGAGTTGGGTGTGCGTCTGCTGGATGGGCTGCTTTAGGGAAGCCAGATGGGGACCAGCCTGTAGAATAGTCCCTAGAACATGACAGTTTTACTATTCTGTTCCTGTAGAGTCTGGGTGTCACTTTGTTTGAGATAGTGTCTCCTTGGGCTGTCTTCATGACCAACACTTGGTAAAATCCACAGGCCAAGATAATGTTTTTATTTATTTCTTAAAATTTTTTTCAGTAACACATTTTATTTAATCCAATATATAAAAATACTGCTGCTTCATCACATAATACTAGAAACCTGCACTGCTTTGCTTTTTAAACTTAATAAATTGACATCAAATAAAACTAAAAATGCCTTTCTGTAATCACAGGAGCCTTGTTTCAAAGGTTCAATTACCCCTAGTGGATGGTGGCCATGACACTAATCCAGCCCCAGAAACAAATCCTGGTCTACTCTGGCCTGGTTCTCACACATGGACCCTCAGAGGGATGGGCCTTCACAATAATAATTTTTTGTTTCTGTTTTTTGGGGAGTTTTGCCTTACTGGGGACTGAACCAGGGTTGCTCTACCCCTGAGATATACCCACAGCCCTTTTAATTTTTTAAAAAATTTGAGATAGGATTTTTCTAAGTTGCTGAGGTTTGCCTCAAACTTGGAGATTCTTCTGCCTCAGCCTCTCAAGTAGCTAGGATTAGCGGTGTGTACCATGGCACTTGGAAGAATAATGTCTTTAAGTTCATGTAGATATATAAGGCTACCAAAAATACTCATCATATTTAAATAATATTATTAAACTATTAAATAGATGTGTTTCTCTAAATAAATAAAATATTCATGTGGTATCATGTATGAACAATAATATATCTGTATAAACTGTACTGTGGTAG
This sequence comes from Marmota marmota marmota, assembly GCF_001458135.2. NCBI lineage: Eukaryota > Metazoa > Chordata > Mammalia > Rodentia > Sciuridae > Marmota > Marmota marmota. The sequence goes on along the minus strand of NW_026008260.1, from coordinate 2,014 downwards.
GAAAATGTTGGTGATTTCTTTTGGTGACCAAGTCTCAGATTCTGCCAACACCTTTTTCGTTTGTGGATGGCACTTAAAAAGAAATAAAATTGCAAAAATTTGGGACGGGTGATAGATAAATACATTGTCTAAATTGTGGTAATATTTTTTACGGAGACCATATTTTCATGTAGTGATATTTTCATATTTTGTGGTAATATTTGTGTGTGTGTAATTTCATTAAAGTGTATACTTTATTTTTTTAATTTATTTTTTAGTTTTAGGTGGATACAATATCTTTATTTTACATTTATGTGGTTCTGAGGATTGAACCCAGTGCCTTAAGAATGCTAGGTGAGCACTCTACCACTGAGCCGCAACCCCAGCCCTAAAGTGTATACTTTATATGTATTAGTGGGTGAATAAAGAATCCTGCCAGTGCAGGAGGATTGCAAGTTTGAGGCCAGCTTCAGCAACTTAGTGAGGCCCTAAGTAATTTAGGAGACCGTTTCTCAAAATTAAAAATAAAAAGGGCTGGAGATGTAGTTCAGTGGTTAAGCACCCTGGGTTCAATCCCTGGCAAAGAGAGAGAGAGAGAGAGAGAGAGAGAGAGAGAGAGAGAGAGAGAGAATCTTGTGAATAAGAAGATCCATACGCACGGATACACAGGAGAGAGAAAATAATGCATTATTGAGAATGCAATTGGGAAACAAGCACACAAGTGCTTCACTAGAGACTACAAAGTCTAGACAGCATTTCATTTTATTCAGCACACATTTTATTCAGTAGAAGATAGACAAGTGAAACTTCTGTCATCTTCCAGGAGACAAATGAACACATCTTGCTGATGGTCTCCCATCCTCTTCACAAGAGACTCCTGAGTTAACATGGGAGGCTCATGAATAAGGAGTTCTAGAGTTAGAAGGCTGTGAGCCAGCACTGTAAAGTCTGGAGACTGGGATTTCTATAATGCCTGGCAAAAGAGTAAGGCCTATTCAAGCTTTTAAAGAGCCACACTAAGGTAAGGGGAGATGCAGCTACCTCCTCTTTATCAAACAAAACAATTTCATTTTATTTACCCTTAGAGCAGCTCATTGTGTGCCAATTATGTGTCCCTCATAAAGCTGCAAACATTCCCCCCCCAAAAAAGGAAAGAAATGCTAATTTCATTTAGTGATCAGTGTAAAAGAAGATGCAATTTTTTCCCCCATCCAAGTTTGCAAAGTCCCCTGAATTCTGTCCATTCACAGAATAGATAGTCTGTAGGTTCCAGGTCTCATTGTCCCAATCACAAGTTCCCTTGACTAGTCAAGTTTCTATAGTCCTGGGGCTGGGGATGTGGCTCAAGCGGTAGCGCGCTGGCCTGGCATGCGTGCAGCCCGGGTTCAATCCTCAGCACCACATACAAACAAAGATGTTGTGTCCGCCAATAAATAAATAAATAAATATTAAAAAAAAAAAAAAAAAGTTTCTATAGTCCTGTAGTCTCCTTTAATCTGAGGCAGCTCCTTGGTCTTTCCAGCAAAGGAGACACTCATACAGCATCTGCACATTTCCTGCTGCAAGTAGCCCTGCGTCCTGCTGGCTTGCTTTCTACTCAGCTCTTTCTATGCCATAGAGGAAGGGTCTCCCCCTCAGTGTTCTGAATGAGGTTAGAGCTATGACTGGGGATTACCACAGGTCCATGATTCCTTCCCTGAGAGAATGAAGGTAAAAAGGTGACCGGAACTCCTGCCCTCTCAGCAACAGTCATCCCAGTTTAGTCTGGCAGAGGTCAAAGTGATGCTTTCTGTGTCTGCTCCAATTAGAGCTTGGCTGTGTTGAGGGTCCACAAGTGTTTACAGTAGCAAAGACTCCACCTTTGATATTTTTGCAGAGTACAGGTCAGATATTTTATGACATTTCCCTCTGTCTGGATTTGTCTGAGGTTTCCTCCTGATCAGATTCAGGTGTAGCATTTTGGACACTCAGAGTGATGCTATGTCCTTTGTGCATGAGATTGGCAACACACGTCTGTCCCTCCACTGTGGATTTT
>NW_026008259.1:0-3714 GCF_001458135.2 Marmota marmota marmota | reverse complement strand
GCCTCCATGATCTAAATCGATTTTACTCTCTTTACCATGATATTTTTGTTACTATGGGTCTGTAATATATAGTTTAAGCTGGTATTGTGAAGTGTCCAACTTCACTTTTCTGTGGAAGATTGCTTTGGCTATTTTTGTCCTCTTATTTTTTCAATGAATTTTATGTCAGCTTTTCCTATTTCTATGAAGAACATCATTGAAACCTTAATTGGAATTGCATTAAATCTGTATTGTGCTTTTGGTAGTATGGCCATTTTGACAACATTAATTTCTTTCTTTAGTGTTCTGTAGTTTTCATTGTAGAAATCTTTCACCTGTTTTGTTAGATTTATTCCCAGATACTTTTAGTTTTTTTTTTTTTTGTGGCAGTTGTGAATGTGATAGTTTTCTCAATTGATTTATCACTGATATATGTGAACACGTTTGATTTATGGGGTGTTAATCTGATGTCTTGCTACTTTGCTGAATTTATTGTGAGTTTTCGAAGTTTTCTGGTGGAGTTTTTTTGGTCTTCTAAATATAGAATCATGTTGTCAGCAAATAGGGATAGTTTGAGTGCTTCTTTTCCTATTTTTATCCCTTTAATTTCTTTTTTCTGTTTTATTCCTCTGGCTAGAGTTTCCAGGACTATGTTAAACAGAAATAGTTAAAGAGGGCATCTGTGCTTTGTTCCAGTTTTGGGAGAGAAAGCTGTCAATTTTTTTTCCATTTAGAATGATGTTGGCCTTGGGCTTAGTGCAGATAGCTTTCATAATGTAGAAGTATGTCCTACTATTTCTAGTTTTTTTTAGTGTTTGGAGCATGAATGGATGCTGTATTTTGTCAAATGCTTTTTCAGCATCAATTGAGATAATCATGTTATTCTTTTTTTTAAGTCTATTGATGTGATTAATGATCTTTGTATTGATTTCCATATGTTGAACCAACCTTGCATCCCTGGGAGGAACCCCACTTGATAGTTGTGCACTAGCTTTTTAATATGTTCTCATATGTGATTTGCCAGTATTTCATTAAGAATTTTTGCATGTATGTTCATCAGGGGGATATCGATTTGAATTTTCTTTCCTTGATATGTCTTTGTCTGGTTTTGACATCAGGGTGTTACTAGTTTCACAGAATCAGTTTGGAAGTGTTCCCTCCTTTTCTCTTTCATGGAATAATTTGAGGAGGATTGGTTTTAATTCTTCTTTGAGGGTCTTGTAGACCTCAGCTGAGAATCTGTGTGGTCCTGGGCTTGTCTTTCTTGGTAGGCTTTTGATGGAGTATCCAATTTTCTTGCTTGAAATGGATCTGTTTAAATTTTCTATGTCCTCCTGATTCAGTCTGGGTAGATAATATGTCTCTATAGATTTTTCCATGTCTTCAAGATTTTCTATTTTATTAGAGTATAAATTTTTAAGGTAGCTTGTGATTTTCATCTGTATTTCAGTAGTGTGTATTGTGATATTTCCATTTTCATGGTGAATTTTAGTAATTTGAGTTTTCTCTTTCTTTCTCTTTGTTAGCTTGGCTAAGGTTTATCAATATTATTGATTTTTATACGTCTATTTTAGAGAAGGATCCATATGCTGCCGAGAAGAAAATATACTCTCATTGAAGGATGAAATATTCTTTATATGTCAGTTAAGTATAAATTATTGATTGTATAATTGAGTTCTGTAGTTTCTTTGTTCAGCTTTTGTTGGAAAGATCGATCTAGCGATGAAAGAGGTGTGTTAAAGTCACCCAAAATTATTGTGTTGTGGTCTATTTAACTGTTGAACTTGAGAAGAGTTTTATAAATGTAGATGCTCCATTGTTTGGGGCATATATATTTATAATTGCTAAGTCTTGTTGGTGTATAGTTCCCTTGAGCAGTATGTAGTGTTTTTCTTTATCCTTTTTGATTGACTTCAGTGGAAGTCTACTTTATTTGTTATGAGGATGGAAACCCCTGCTTCCTTCCACAGTCCATGTGAGTGGTATGATTTTTCCCAGCCTTTCATCTTCAGTCTGTGAATGTCTTTTTATATGAGATGAGTCTCTTGGAGGCTGTGTATTGTTGGGTCTTTTTTTTTTTTTATCCAATCTGCTAGTCTATTTCTTTTGATTGGTGAGGTTAGGCCATGAACATTCAGTGTTATTATTGAGACATGATTTGTATTCCCAGCCATTTTTGTTATTTAACATGACTTGCTTTCTCCTCTGATTAGATTTTCCTTTTGTGTAATCCTTCCCTCTGCTGATTTTTATCATTGTTTTTCATTTCCTCTTTTTGGAATATGTTGCTGAGGATGTTCTGTAGTGCAGGCTTTCTAGTTGTAAATTCTTTTAACTTTTTTTTATCATGGAAGGTTTTTATTTCATTATCGAATCTAAATCTTAGTTTTTCTGGGTATAAAGTTCTTGTTTGGCATCCATTTTCTTTCAGAGTTTGATATATGTTTTTCCATGATCTCCTGGCTTTGAGGGTGTGGGTTGAAAAATCTGCTGATATACGAATTGGTCTCCCCCTATATGTGATCTGATTCCTCTCTCTGTGGGTTTTAAAATTCTATCCTTATTCTGTATGCTAGGCATTTTCATTATAATGTGCCTTGGTGTAGATCTGTTTAACTTTGTATATTTGGTGTCCTGTAAGCCTCTTGTATTTTGTTTTTCATTTATTCTTCATGCTTAGGAAATTTTCTGATATTATCTCTTTGAAGAGATTATGCATTCCTTTGGTTTAAAACTCTGTGTCTTCCTCTATAACAATAACTCTTAGATTTGGTCTTTTGAAGCTGTCCCATAATTCTTGGATATTCTGTTCATGGTTTCTTACTATCTTCACTGTGTGATGAACTTTATTTTCCAGATTGTATACTTTGTCTTCATTATCTGATGTTCTTTTTTCCAAGTGATTTAATCTGTTGGTTATGCTTTCTATTGAGTTTTTTATTTGATTTATTATATCCTTCATTTCAATGATTTCTGACTATTTTTTTTCAGAGTCTCTATCTCTCTCTTGTAGTAATCTTTTGCTACCTGTATTTGCTCTCTTATGTCTTTGTTGGAGTGATCAATTTTTGCCTGTAATTGCTCCTTATGGTCAATCTTTAATTCATAGGTCATTTTAAGTATGAACCTTCTGAACTTCTTCTCTGACATTTTATCAACTTTGCTGTTCATGGATTCTGTTATTATAGTATCCTGGTTTGTTTGGGGCACTTTCCGACCTTGTTTTTTCATGTTGTCTATGTGTCTTCCATTGTTGCAGTGGGGATCTGAGATGTTACAGTTTCTACCCTATATTCTTTTAGTACCCGTGCATATTTTCTGTATCTCACCTTGATGTTGGGCTTCCATACCCTGCTGGTGTCCCTCAATGTATGCTACTGCTTGTAAAGTTAATGGTGGCAATAGCAGAGGTAACTTAAGATAATAGTTAAGGTGCCGAATGGAAGCAATGTCTTACAGAGGTGGGGCTGAAAGAGTGGACCTCACACTCCCTTTGGGATGCCTGCTCTGAGATGCAGCTGCTTCTAGGCTGTGTGTGTTGTCAAAAAGTTAGGGGCAAAAAAAAAAAAAGTTAGGGGCTACTCTGTAGGGAAGGCTATGGTGTCCCAAGTTGGAAGTGGGTTAGGCTTAGGCTCCCAGGTGTGTGTGGGGAGGGCAAACTCGGACCTACCCTGGACTTGGATTCTGCACAAGTCAGTGTGGATGGATCTGGGCTGGGCCTGGACCCCTGCGGTA
>NW_026008258.1:0-3715 GCF_001458135.2 Marmota marmota marmota | reverse complement strand
GGGAGGGGGGAGGGTGGAGGATGGGAAAGGCAGCGGAGCACAACAGACACTAGGATGGCAATTTGTAAATCAATGGATGTGAAACTGGATGTGATTCTGCTATCTGTGTATGGGGTGATGGGGGGGAAGTTCATAACCCACTTGAATCAAAGTGTGGAATATGATAATGTCAAGAAATTTGTAATGTTTTGAACAACCCACAATAAAAAAAATTGAAAAAAAAAAAAAAAACTAATTCCCACAGTTGGATTGTTAGAGTCTCAAATTTTTCAACGGCACTTTCGGGGAGCATCTACAGTAGACCTAGCACTGGCATACATATGCAAGTCCAAATTATCCAGAGAGAAACAGTACCCCAAATCTGTGTACCTTGATGTACAGCAAAGCCACCAGGGACAAGCAAATCAGTTGCTAAAAATTGTTGCCTCTTATCTGACTGCTCATGGTCTGGGTAGGACCATGGGAAAGAGAGCAATCTAAAGAACAGGATTTCTTCATAATTGTTTTAATTCCAGGCCAACTCACACAGAGCACCAGAATAATGAGCCTCCTCTTTTACCCAGTCTATCATTTATCTAGCAGAGGGTTTCTGACTAGTGACTAGGGAACAATGCAGATAGATACACAATTGCATGGTGCATTAAGCAAACCAATATGACCAGTATCAGCTGGAGAGGTGTCCCAGATATGTCCAAATGCATGCCAGAAATTATCACCAAATAACTCTATTTCTTTGTTATTGTGTATTTTTAAAAACTGAAGTGGAGCAAATTATATGCCATGCTTGTATGATTAGTCAAAATGAACCCCAAAATTATATAAAATTATAATTTAGCAAAGGATTAAATCAGTTGTTGATACTGCTTGGCTAATTAGAATGCATTTTCTAACGCAAAATTATATACAATTATATATAATATTATATACAATTATATACAATTGTAATACACAAATAAAATTTTTAAAAATTAAACCTTAAACTTGAGAGTACAAACATGTTGCTATCAATTTCACATTTGATCATTTTACTCACAAGAACTAATAGTAAGAGATGTCAGTAATATGTATCAAAGGTTTCTATGATCCATCTCATCATGTAATTTGATTTTATAGATGATGATATGAACCCCTAGAGGTGCTAAGTATCTGGTCCAAGGCCAGAGAGTTATTAGCTGTTAGAAATAGACTCAAGCCCATACTGTAAAATGCCAGAGCACATATAGTTAACGGCTATATAGGTTCATGAAAACAGAAATCTGGAAACAACATATGATATATGAAGAAGTAGTATGAGGGGCTGGGGATGTGGCTCAAGTGGTAGCGTGCTCTCCTGGCATGCTTGCGGCCCAGGTTCGATCCTCAGCACCACATACAAACAAAGATGTTGTGTCCGCTGAAAACTAAAAAATAAATATTGAAAATTCTCTCTCTCTCTCTCTCTCTCTCTCTTTTAAAAAAAAGTAGTATGACTGCAGTCATGAATGAATTTCTTTATAGTTGCAATTATAAACTGTTGTCAGTTATCAAATGAAATTGCTAACTTTTCCCTACTATTTCATTACTATCCTTAATTATGATAGGCTCTTTACACATGATTCCATTGGCCAGGCCAGATCATAATTTGTTCACCTATCGATTTCTCCTAAATCTTAAGCTCCTGAAAGATAGAGATATTTGTGTTTTTTTTCTTGTATCTCCAGTAACTGGCCCAGTCTTAGAAGCATAGTCAGAGGCAGAGCCTTAGATATTGAATATGTTTTATAACTTCTACACAGGAGAACACACAAGATGACCTTTGATTATCTCCCAACTTCGTGACTAATTAACATAGGTGTTTACTAGAAAACTCAGTGCTCCTGATAGCTATTTAAACACTAAGTTTATAATAGTTTATTAAAACACTAAGTCCTGCTGGAATAATACAGTTCAGGTTTAAAGGAAAAATTAGGAGTAAGTTTTAATATACCTGCAAAATGACCAGTCTTCAGAATGATAAAGAGCTGTTCCTATACATTGATAGGGCTCTGTGTTGGCAAAATTAAATATCAATATTAAAATCCCAATGATAGTATTAGTGCTTCAGGTAAAGAGCGGGTCTCTCAATGTTCAAATGCCATGGGGTCCTTGACAGCAATGATTGAGTAAAACATGGCAAATGAGCCCTTTACATGGTATGCATTTTAAAAAAAAAAGGAAGAAAAAGAAAAAAAAATAAACAAAAATATGAAAAACAAAACTATAGACAAAACCAAAAATGTGGCTACTAGATTTTGTAAACCATTTGCTTTAGTTCCTCCTACTTAAAATTGGGGATATGAAAGCAACTTTATAAGATTTTTGTTAGGATCAAATGAATTAGGCCATGTTAAATACTTAAAACCATGTGTAGCACACATTACTCTACATAATTTATTTAACTTCATGTAATTTACTTATTTCAAAAAGTATGAGAGTTACTTCCCCTACATTTGCTTTGGAAATACATAAAGACTACTAGTATAACTAGTGACATTTTTGCCTCAAAATGTGTTCTCCAAATATAGTGTTATGTCTGACTTCAATGAAGGAGGAGGCTGAGGAATCTACTGTCTAGAGGCAGTGTTCCTATTTATGTTAAGTTATCCAAACCTCAAGCTATTCTCAAAAAATGGAGCTAGAGAAATTTCCAAACTTATTTGGATTACCATAGCTTGTCATAGGCCGAGTTCAGACCAAATACAGGTCTCACTGATTCAGAAAAACTGCTTCAGAGTGATGCTTTCCATTCTGAGGGTTGGAGAGATTTGGGGACACTGGAAATATTATAAGAGGTTCCTTAATTTACATGTGCAGAAAGTACAGTCTATAAAAAGAAGTGTTGCTATGCGCCCTACAGATATGAAGTAGAACTTTAGCATGCTGCTAAGAATGAAAACAAATTTAATATTTTAATAAACTTATAGTCTCTTGTTATTAGTGTCTCAGCCAACAGATGATAACAAGGAAATGATCATTGTGCCGGGAATCCATGGAATTTGTCACTTTAACCCTTTAAAGCTCTGATGTAGATCTTCCCCTAAGACATGGAAGGGGATGACCGAACCAAGGGAGAAGTCATGGTACATATTAAACAGGGGACTTACAATGGGTCTAGAGGAAAAGTGAATCCCAGTACAGCTATCATCTGACACCATGAATTTTTATTTTATTGAATGAATGAACAAAAAGAATTAATACAGATAAACACACACACACAAACACACACACACACACACACACACACACACACCAAAGAACCATATGCTTGTAGTCCATGGGGCCAATCTAAGAATAGGAGCACTCATTAATAAGGGAACTATAATTTCTCTTGTTCTTCCCTGAATGTCTGGAATGGCTTTGCTTATAAATGTCAATTGCAAGGATGTTTGAATTGGTCTTGCTTTATGAAAACCTTTGGATGATTAAGTGAGTTTGGCCAATGCTACACTCTGCAATGACCATTTGGAGATTTATCAGGCACACAAGCAAATCACAGGCCCTGAGAAAGCTACAGTAATAAAACTCAGAAATTCCCTAGTCTGTTGGATTACAGAAGCCATAATATCTTTTAGCCTCTTGCAGAACTAGGTGCTTAAGGAAAATCCCTTGGGAAATAATCTTCTACCTTATTCTTACTCATCAAAGTGTCAATTCAGGTAAATAATAAATGTTTTTATCTTATTCAAAATATAAAAGG
>NW_026008257.1:0-3715 GCF_001458135.2 Marmota marmota marmota | reverse complement strand
TATATATATATATATATATATATATATATATATATATATACACACACATATAAATTTAAAGTGGAATATCAGTATATATATTTAAAATAAAAAATAAATATTTAAATTTCCATTTGGATGTTTGATGAACATTGCAAAGTTAGCACCTCCAACATAAAACTTAATTACCTTCCCTCCAAAGCTTAATTTACCCATAGTTTTCTATTATTACTGGATATCAGCCATCACATCAGAAAAGGTAATATTGAATTTTAACTTTTCCTTACTTATATCTACCAAACAATTAATATTGCAGAAAATTATTTTAATTGCTTTCAACATACAACCAGACTCTGATGGCTTTTCCTTACCTTCAATTTTATCACGTGCTCCAAGCCATTGTCAATTTTTTCCTGAGTTATGACAATAGCTTCCACTCTTATTCTTTCTCAGTTGACATTCAATACTCTAGAAAACGGCTAAGTTAGATGATTTTTCTCCATTCCTCAAATTCTCAGAATGAAAGTAAGAATCAATGAGAACGCCTATATGCCCCTATGAGACCCAGCCCCACATAACCTTTCTTATCTCATCCTCATCAGCTGCACCTGTAGGCACATCAGTCACATTATCTTCTCCTAATTCTCTAAAACTCAATCCCTCCTCAAACTTCTGTTAATTCCTGACACTCAATCAATAATTCTGTTTTCCCCAAGCTTACATTGTTTCCCTTTTCCTAGGTCTTTCCTCAAATTAAAATTGAATTTCTAATCTTGTAAAAATCCATTTCTCAAATGCAGGTCACATTCTTGCTGTACCTATTGGAGACAAGAGAACTTCAAAGGTCTCCTTAAGATATCTTCACACTTTGCTCATGCTGTTCCTTTAGGTCTTGAGTGGAACATCACCTTCCTTTACTGACTGTGCCACAAAATTCCAGTATTCATCACATTTCCAACCATGCCTTTCTGCCCTTTTCTCCCTGTACTATTTGTCACAGTGCAAAACAGCATGCCTTTTAACTGATTTCCTTTGGTAATTTATGTTACCCTCGCAAGAATATGATTTTTTCCCAGTAGGTAGGGACTATTTTCTATATTTATTCACTGCATTATCACCAGAATTTAAAATGCCTCTGACACATAATGAAAATCCAACAAATATATGATGAGTGAATATATTGAATGAACCCAACGGAGATGGTTTTGAAGTGATTAAGTGATTAGAATATGGGGAAAAATGTTCTACAAAACAGAACACCAAAAATGTTGTTCTTTGAATATCTTGATTAGTTTCTTTTGGTTGGAGAGCGATCCATAAAACACAGGGTTGAGGACTAGGTTGATTCCAACTCCTGACTTTTATTTCGAAGACCTAAATCCTCAGAAAGAAATTATTGAAGAATTTATAAAATAATTTTAACTTTATAAAATAAAATGAATATCTTTGAGAACACTAGATAGCGTGCTTCATACTAACTGTCTAATTTAGCATTCAGGTTGAATCACAAGGTTTTCTGGAAAATGGATCAAAAAGGATAAATTAGTTTCATTACTAACAAGAATCCTTAGCTAAATCAGGGTTTTGCTTCAGGCTCAGTAATTAAATTCCGTTTATGTGATATCATGTTGCTTCTTTCTAGCCTTGTTCCTTTGCTAATTGTCCTTAATATATTATTGATCACTGAAAATTCTTCCCTAACCTTCCTCTTTTCTAAATCAATTTCTTGAATTCAATCAATAATTTTGTATTCTTTTAGCTTCTTTCATTTCTACATGTCAAAGTTTTTCCCCAGAAACATGTTTGAGAAGACAGATGTGTTTAACCTGATATAAGCATTACATATTTGTATACATGTACTGAAACATCGGGTTACCTCATTATATGTAAATATTTACATTTTATGTATCACTTGAAGTAAATACATTTAAAAGATAAGAAAAATAAAATTTCAAATTCCTTGTAAAAATCTGAAGACCAATTAATATATATTAACTACCACTTCAGGGGACAGAAAATGAATAAGTTAACTTGAAATACTCTGGTTAGGTTTTCAAGAGTAGAGTGCATAATTCATTTACTCTTCTTTTAAACCCTCTTCATTTTAACATTTTATCTTCTGTAATGTGTTCCATATTCAATCTAACGGGACAAGTAAGGAATGTATTTCATCAATAAGGACTGATGAAAAATGTACATAGAAGAAGAGCCACTAAAATGATAATAGAAATATTTATAATGTAATCCTGCCCATATACTCCAATTTTTTGATTGACATGCAGAGATGTTAATGTTAATTTAGAGATATTCATAAGCACATGCACAAATATTTATTATCATCATTAATCAAATGAACATCAGTGCATCATGGATTCATTATTGGAACACAATTAATGGTTAGTAAACTCTACAAAAAACTGTCATTTTAATATATTCCATGTTATTTATAACATTGATGACACATTATGTCTTTCCATTTACTTATTTTCTCTATTTTGAAGGCTTATCAAGGCATAGACACAGAAAATTGAAGGCTGCTTAGAGATGTTTTAGTATAATGCTTTCATTTACAGTTGAAATACAGAAATAGAACAGTGACATGGACTCCCCCAAGTGAAAATGACTTTTAGTAGCAGAAATGCCTCAAGCATATAAGCCATTATTCTTGTCCAATATTATATTCTCTGTACCATTTAGATATTCTGATATTATTACTTGCTTTTCAGCACACAAGTGAAGAATCTACATATTTATCGATGTTTCCTCTTTAATCAATATGTATTTTTTATATTAGAAATTATTTTCATAGTACTGTGTAAATTGTGACATATCCATAGCATTGTTTTTGGACATATATCACAGTTAGTGTCAAATGCAAATATTATTTTTCACTGAAGAACCATCAAAATACTATACAGAAAATTTCTAGAATTGCACAGTGCTTCATATATTAAACAATAATGAGAGGCAGAGTTATGCTAAAACAATTTCAATATTATTAAAAACTGTGCGTATCGTAAAATCATGTTAAGAAACTGATTACATGATTTTAAAGGTAAAAAGTGCTATTAAAGAATAATAAGAAAATAATAAGAATAGCATTACTATGATTATATTTTGAATAACAAGAATAATAAGAATATAATAAGAATAACAAAGAATAAGAAAGTTATGTTTTATTTCAGTTAACAATTTAAGATGTTATAATTTTAGTAGCATAAATATATTTTAAACTGCCATACATTCTCTGTAAAATAGTAAAAGCATAAAAAATATAAATAGCTCTAAATAAAATTGCAGAGAAAAGAAAGTGCAATAGTACGAGAATAAAAAACATCAACATAAAACTTTTGTTGAAATGAAGTATTTCATTGTAAAATTATGTGGTCCAGTTTGTTAATTGTCCATAAATTTTGCATCATACTATAACTTGTACATGAACTTCCTCAGCAAATTTTAATTTAAATTATACCTATTAAAGTCTCCATTTCCATCAGCATATTTCTTTCTTTTTTTTTTTAAATTTATTTTTTTTTAATTTTTTATTGTTGGTTGTTCAAAGCATTACAAATTTCTTGACATATCATATTCCACACTTTGATTCAAGTGGGTTATGAACTCCCACCTTCACCCCATACACAGATTGCAGAATCACATCAGTTACACATCCATTGATTTACATATTGCCATACTAGTGTCTGTTGTGCTCCGCTGCCTTTCCCATCCTCCACCCTCC
>NW_026008256.1:0-3715 GCF_001458135.2 Marmota marmota marmota | reverse complement strand
CACACACACACACACATATATATATATATATATATATATTTTTTTTTTTTTTTTTTTTAAAAAGGCCACTAAGTATGGTTAAACTAGACAGTGAAATGTGGTTTGTGAGGTGTATGTGGAGCCCCACTGTCCCATTCATAAAATTAATTGCCTCACTCCCTACATGCTACTTTCCCTATATACAACAGAAAGGCTTTATTTTAAGGATTAAATGACATAATCCATGTATACCACGTGGGAAGTAGAAAGTGCCCTATAATTATTAGATTTTGTTTTCCAATTAAATTGTGGCTTTCAAAATGGGTGTCTATTACAAATAAACAATGCTATTGGAGTTGATTTCTAGTTTTCAGTTCTCCCCCTAAAACTGGGGCTGCTTTATTCCATTTATTTAATGAATGTTTATTAAGAAGCCACTGTGTGTCATACAAACAACAAGGCCCTGAGGATACCAAGTTTATGGGATATAGTCCTTGCTCCTGGGATGTTTATAGTCAGGGGAGGTAAATATTTTTGCTTACACTTTTGCCAAAAGCATTATTAAATAATTCAGTCTGAGATCAAATATAGATCAACCATTTAGAGAAGTGGCAGTAGGGTGATAGAAAAGCACACTTTGTTGAGACCACACCTGGTTGATAGCCCAGACTTATACCCCCTGCAGTGGATCCAGGTTGATTAGTTTCCAAGCTTCTACTTACTTATCTTCAAAATGGGCCAGATTCAGTGGTGCTCTGAAGCTAGTTCCTATTAGCTTGAGACAGTCTTCAGGAATTTTGCAATGATTATTAAAACCATTGGTACAGCTGGGGATGTGGCTCAGTGGCTCAGTGGCAGAGCACTTGCCTAGCATGTGTGAGGCTCTGGGTTCAATCCCCAGCACCACACAAAAAACTAAACAAATAAAGGCATGCTGTCCATCTACAACTATAAAAAATTAAAAAAAAAAAACTATTGGTACAAACTTGGTAGAAGTATTTAGGCTGTAAAAATCAGCAAATTCTACAAATCGAGGCTATTCCCATCCCTAACTGGTTTGCCAGCACACCACTGGAACATCCTACAATATCATTATGGGCATTAATGAAATAAAATCAGTGTCTGACACACAGTAGATGTTCAATCTAGTGTTACCATAAATATGTCATAAAATATATTTATAATGTACATTTTGCAATTCATATTCATAATCTCAGTCATCACAGCTCTGAAGTAGTTTATTTTTAGTCCCAAAAATGAAGTTTATTTTTATTTTCATCAACAAAAGAGAGCCAGGATCTAATTCAAGTTTCCTTTGACTTCAAGTCAAATGTTCACTAGATCCAAACTGCCTCTAGACCATGTCTCTCTACTGACAAAGCATTGTTGTTATTGATTTAGCTGTTTTGAAACTACTTTTTTGTTGTTATTGATTTTCTGGATGAAAGAAAGCAGTTAAAAAACGAGGTGGAAGAGAGCTCTGACCCACAGCTGGTGGAACCCTCCCTCAGCAAAGCCTGAAGTGAGCACTACCACTCGGGCCCCATTTAAAAGGATCTCCCTGCTGTGCCCATGTCATTATCAAAACAGAGAGCTGTGAACACCACCTGCTCTCAATAAATGTGGTTTCCCCTGGGAACCTCTGAGGCTCGGAATTACCTAGTCATTGATGTTAGGTCTGAGGAAGGAAATGTACAAGATGAATCTGGAACAATTTAACAGCAGGAAGCTAACAAAGGCTTCTGGGGTCGCATCCAAAGGACTCTGAAGCCAACTTGAAGAAGTTCTCACTGGACCATTAGGGAAATCTGAGCTTCAATAAGAAAAATAATGGCAATGAATTAAGACACAAGAAATGTTAAAAGTCCATGTGTTAATAATGATACTTGAAAGGGGGGAAAAAGCCTCATTGGAAGATGCTGAGGAACCCAATTCATTTTTTGAAAACTAGTAAATAAAAGGGAAGAATAAATCATGTCTTTTCTGGGTGAGCTGTACCTCAGGGTAAAAAAATATAAGATGAGGGAAAGTTCTCTTTATACAAGTATCCTAGATCATTAATGACAAAGGCTAGAAACAGAATATCACCATTTTGCAACTTCTAATGAATAAATGGACCTAGAAAGAGATGCCAGCCATCATCTCTTGGTGGAAAAAAAATCACCTTTCAAATATTTTTTTTTTGCCAAAAAATCAAATCTGAATCTGATCAAGTCTTACTTCTGATAAACTTAGGCACTTTTTTTCAGTGCTAGAAATCAAACATAGGGTGTTGTTCATTCTAAGCATTCACTCTATTATTGAGGTACATCTGCATCCCCTGGCACTTTTTAAAAAATTCAATATTTTTTAGTTGTAGATGGACATAATACCTTTATTTTATTCATTTATTTTTATGTGGTACTGAGGATTGAACTCAGCACTCTACCTGAGCTACAACCCCAGCCCATACCTTTTTAAAAACAAATAAACAAACAGAAGCAGGCAGTATTGCAAAATGGTTATGACAATGTTTCTCAAACTTGAGTAACTTGAATTAAAATAATTAGAATTCTCAGAGACCCCAGTAGTGATTGAAATTATATTACTATAAGCATATAACTAAGCTGGGTGTGGTGACACACCTGTAATCCCAGCCACTTGGGAGGCTGAGGCAGGAGAATCACAATTTCTAAGCCAGTCTCAGCAACTCAGTAAGACCATAAGCAACTTAATTCGACCCTGTCTCAAAATAAAAAGGGCTGGGGATGTAGCTCAGTGGCTAAAGTGCACCCTGGGTTAAATCCCCAGTACTCTGTTCCCTAAGAAAAGCATCCAAGTAGATAAGAATATTTTACGCTTACTGCTGATATAATATAAAGCCAATATTTATTTACAAATCAAATACAAACAAAATTACCAAACTAATAAAATTCAAATGAACAACAGTGATTTGATGGGAAGAGAATTGTTTTATTAAAATGAACTTGCTGGTTACAAAGAAACGTGGTACTGAAAGCTGGGGTCAATGTTTTTGGTTTTAGCATGGTATGGTGTGGAATGACACAATTCTCCCAGACATTTTTCTCCAAAAACTCTTCAGAAGGCTCTCCTTCATGAAGTGTGCTGGGACTCACTTGGTCTTTGCTTAGCAAGAGTTCACCGTTAACTGCGGGTTGCCAAGGTGATCAGTTTGAACACAAACTGAAATGGTTATATTTCATTTGTGACTAGGGTTCAGTTACAAGCTAATTGTCCAGATCAGTGAGTCTCAATCCCGGATTCAATTTGGTATGTACAGGAAACTATAAGTAAATTTGAAGTCTCTCAGGGTGGGGCATTGGCATTTTTTTAAAGCTTTTTAATGTTCAGCCAATGCTGAGAACCACTGACTTTGATGATCCAGAAAATAATTATACTGATTATTGTTCAGTTTGTAATCCAAAAGAAACACCAAATTCAATCATTCTTGTAGAGACTGTGAAGGCCTCAGAGAATATGGCAGGAACCCCCAGAGGATTGAGAAATTGGTTTGGAGCCTGGTTCCCTGGCCTAGTTGTGTGGCTTTGGACAACTTAAATTCCCTGAGGTTTAGTTTCTCAATATAAAAAGAAACTAATAAACTGGGTGTGGTGGTACATGCCTGTAGGCCCAGCTACTTGGGAAGCTGAGGCAAGAACATTGCTTGAGCCCAGGAGTTTGAGATTAGTCAGGTCAATGTAGTGAGACCCTATCTCAAAAAAAAAAAAAAAAAAAA
>NW_026008255.1:0-3715 GCF_001458135.2 Marmota marmota marmota | reverse complement strand
ACACACAAAGAAATTGAGGCAAGGGGAAGTTTTAATGAGAATTATGTCAGATATTTTGAAGCAAATAATCCTTGGCCACAGTGGTTAACAATAAGTGTGGTGTTAGTCCAAGGTTGAACAGTTTCTGGGCAGATGTCCTTGCACTGGTACTTTTTGTATAAGGTTGTGGCAGCCCCTATTCAGCTAGTGACTCTGGAAGAGTGTTTTGTGATGGTAACTATCAGGCAATCATGTAAATCATGTGTAAGAGTCCTTCCTTTGGCTTTGCTGATTTATTTATTTTTGGTTAGGTTTGACACAAGTGACTCCATTTTGATTCTGACAACATTCAACATTTCCTTCACAGATGCTCTGGGGAAAAAAAAAGTTGAAATGTGTAGTTTAGATCTGGTGACCTCACTCACTTAGTGCACAGTTGTGTTATTTCCTCACATGCTTACAGCTGTGAACCACCACCATGACCAAGTCAGGCCACCAGCAGCTCCACCAGACCAAAACATTTCTCTGAGCAGTTTTACAGGAAATTGCCAGCCCTAACCTGAGAACCACTCTTCTGTTTTCTCTCTGGGTGGCCTTTTAATGAGCAGGACTAGATGGTTCTGTGAGTCCTGGAGGACAGAATCTTGTCCAGTCAATATTGTGTCCCCATTGCCCAGCACAGAGCCTGGTTGCAGTTGGTGTTGGGAAACCTTTGTTAGGTATGAAGAGAGGGGACAGGAGGAAGAATACTGAGAGGAGGCAGGAGCCTTGGCCTCCAGTCCTGGTGCTGTCCCATGCTTGCTGTTTGACCACTTGGGAGTCAGTGGCCTTCTCTTTTCTTAACAAACATTGTATAAGAATTGCGATTTTGTGTGGCCAAACATGCTATGCTAAGCAAATGTTGATGGGTACGGAGGCGGAGTGTTCCCATGGGAGAAGCATTCTTACATGAAGTGGAGTCTCAGGGCAAAATGGAGTCTGTTTGGTGATTGCTCATATAGCCTGGCCCATAACATGGTGAAGTTGATTTCTACCTATTTTTGTGGTTATTATGAATGGGATTTGTAAGACGCCACACCGCACTACGAATGGGAGACACCACACAACACAAATCACCGGAGAGGTTCTGCTTTATTACAAAAGGCTGTGTGTTTATATAGATCTAAGGAGAGGTAGCAGAGCTGAGGTAGATAACGGGTCGCCCATTTATTGGTAAGCTCTTCCATATGTCAGTTCCGGAGCCCAAGAAGTTAATTCTTATTGGGGCTAAGGTTTCCCACCTGCAGGATTTGAACATTGGCGCCAGTGGGAACGTTTCACGCCAGTGAAAGAAAAAAGAGGAGAAAGAGTGTAGTTAGGCGCCATGTTGGGGTTTTTCTCTGGAGTGCTGCTGCCGTTATATGTTTTCCCAACAGGATTATTTCCCCAAAATCTTTTTCCAAAAGGTCCACTTTCAGTGTACAGCAAAGCTACTGGGTTTTATGTGCTGATCTTGACTTCCTGCTCTGTGGGGTTTACCAGTCTTTTCGTGGCCTCTCAGGGTTGACTATGGACTCACACCATCTGGAAGCAGGAAGAATGGCACTTCAGCCTTTCCTGTTTGTGTCTTTCTTTCTCTTGCCCGGTGCTCTGGCTGAAATGTTAAGTACTATATTAAAGAAGGAGAGTTGTGCTATCCCTGCTTCTGGAGAAACCTCTTTCCGTTTTCCCAGTGTTCAGTACCATGTTGTCAGTGGATTCCTCCTGTGCACCCTTTACACGGTTGAGGGATGATCCCTCTAGACCGAGCTATTCATCAATTGATTATTCATTACTCAGACCAGACAATAACTGTGGTTGAAGTCACCTAACAAAATTGTGGATGTGGGGCTGGGGTTATAGCTCAGCAGTAGAGTGCACTTGCAGCCTTGTACATGTGAGGAACTGGGTTCAATACTCAGCACCACATAAAAAAAATAAAAATAAAAAAAATGTGAATGTGTCTATTTCTCCTGGAATTTTAGTAGTTTTTGATGTCCTTGTGTCTCGTGTATACATATTAAGGAATTTTGCATCTTCTTTGGGAAATGAATTGTTTAATATTATCTAATTTCCTCTTTATTCTTGATTACTTTCATTGTTCCAAAAATCCTTATCTGAAGTCAACACAGCTACCCCATTTCTTTTGGTTAGTTTCAGCATGGTGGTTCTTTCTCCATTTCTTTACATCTAACAATATCTTTATATTTTAAGTGAAGTTCTTATCAGTAGCATATAGTTGATTTTTGTAATCAACTCTGTCTTGTTTTGGACATTTACATTTCTAGTAATTATTGAAAGAATTAATTCAACATCTACAATATTCATAATTCTTTCATATTTGTTATTATTTTTTTAGTTTCTCTCATCTTTCTGGTTTTGTTTTTATTTTTGTTTGGTACCAGGAAATGAACTCAGGGGCACTCAAACACTCAGCCACATCCCCAGCCCTATTTTGTATTTTATTTAGAGACAGGGTCTCACTGAGTTGCTTAGCACCTCACTTTTGCTGAGGCTGGCTTTGAACTTGTGATCCTCATTCCTCAGCCTCCCGAGTCAGAATATTACAGGCATGTGCCACCACTTCCTGCTGCTTTGTTTTCTTTTCTTTCTTTATTTTTTTATCATTTTATATGGTTTTATTTTGTCAGTGTTTTGTCCTTGAATTCCTAACATACATTTTAACTAACTTAGGCCCACTTTCAATGAGCACTTTATCATTTTTTGTGCATTGAGAAAACTTATAGAATAAAGTAACTCATAATATTCACATAATAACTATCTGTGTGGGAAACAAAAACCTGCTTTATATTTATTTGACTTTTAAAAAACTTGTCAATCATTTCATACTCCAAATAATGTGATTGTCAATTCTGCATGTTCACTGCACTCTATCACATAGATCACAAGGAAACTTTTTATTTTATTTAACTTGATGCTATTGCAAAGAAGGAGCTGTCAAAAGCTAAACAATGTCTAAAATCAGATTATTGGGTCTGGGAATGTAGCTCAGTGATAGAGCATATGGATAGCTTTCCATTTCCACTTCCATTTCAATATGGCTTTCCATTTTCAAAAACCTCAAAAATGAAATGAGAATGGGTTCTATTCTTTGGCTTCAAGATCTAAGCAGAGTATTATTCTAAATAACTGAATTAGGAATAGTAAGGCAGTTTGAAAGAGAGGGAAAGGAATAAGTAGATTTTAGAAAGGTTAAAAATGTGTTTCTTATGTTACATTCAAAGACACGGTGTCAAGAGAGAGATCAAAATTCAAGATTAGGGGCCATTACATGAGAATGATGATAAATATTTGAGAGTACCATATAAGAAAAAACACATAGGAGGAAAAAAAAAAGAACATGAATTCTTACAGATACACTGGATGGAAGAATTGTTTTTAGAAATGATTTTTAGGGTGGGGCTGGGGTGGTGGCTCAGAGATAGAGCACTCTAACCTAGCACATGCGAGGTCCTGGGTTTGATCCTCAGCACCACATAAAAATAAATAAATAAAGCTACTGTGTCCAACTAAAATATAAATGTTAAAAAAAGAAGTCATTTTTAGGGTAAAACCTGAAGAAATCACAATTTGTTTTTCTGTGTTGGAAAAGTATATAAAACCACTGAAGCAAAGATCATCTGGAGAGAGAAGCCAAGCAGCAGGTGGTGGTGTGGGGAGGGGTCTGCAGGGTGAAGGATCAGCAGGATGCAGGGGG
>NW_026008254.1:0-3716 GCF_001458135.2 Marmota marmota marmota | reverse complement strand
GCTGTTTCCTCTCTCAGAAATTCCCTTCACCTTTCAGGAGTAGATTTAAGCATCAGCTCTTTGATTCTGATGTGAACCTCAGGGTGAGCCAGGGATTAATTCTCTGCACTCCTAAGTAACATGTGCTTTCCTAGATCTTAATAACATGGTATTTTGCTGAAATAATATAGTTCATATTCATGGCAAGTTCTGCAGATGAAGAGATGACTAGTTGGTCTAGGTTATAGTTGGTTTTAATTTTGATCACAAAAGAGGGCAAAGAACTCTCACCTCATCAGATTGGTCCAACTTAATGCACTGCTCACTCTGTCTGTGAAAGTTTTTCTTCCATAATTTTAGCCAAAAGGTATCCTATTAAATCTGCTGTTGAATGCAGCAGTAGCAGTGTTTCTGTTCAAGTGGAGACATCAAAGCTGTCAAATAAACCCATTATTGTGGAGGATGACAATGAGCCCCTTGCTTCATCACCCAATAAATACAATCATCTGGAGGGTATTACTGCTTCCCAAAAGCCAATTCTCACCACCTGCAAGTCTAAAGGCCCTACTTTGAAACTACAAGTAGGAAAAAAAAAATTCAGCCAGAGGATTACTTAGTATCTTGCATTCAAGGAATTTTATTCTGATACAAAGTGCTATTTGAAGGGGAAATAAAATCTGGAATTTCAGAAAAGCTGATAAAAAGAAAGAACTAGAATTTTTAACTTGAGCCAAATTACAGATGCCTATAATTAGCAGGGGCAGCCTTTTTGTTAAAGTATTTCCCCTTCATTCTAACAACACGTGCACCACCCACCAGCCTCTTGTTTCCACAACTTGTTCATTCCCCATTTCTTTCCTATCAGAGGTTTATCATTTCCAGTTTTAGGTTCAAGATGTTTAGCTCTTGATCAGAGTTAATTTTAATCAGTGTGTTCTCTTAGTTAGAGCTTCTATATATTGAGGTAATTACATTAAAACAGAGGCCAACTGCTTAGAAGGATTTTAAGAGATTTTATTGACTACATGACTTCCCACATGGCAGAGGAGTAGAATAATAAATCACAACAGCAGAATAATCCCAAACAAGCCCAGTTTCAGAGACAGTAGACTTCATTGTTATAGACTTTAGTATTAACACACCTTCACAAGAATCATACTAATTGCAAAACACTTCCTAATCCAATAGTGCAAGCACACTTCTGTTGAGATGCCACGGGAGGAAGAGGTGCTCATTCTCAGGAGACACTCCAGCCCTCTTTCACAATAGCATTGTCTTGTCCTTTAGGATTCTAGAGAGAAAATAACTATACTGCAAGAAGTCCCAGAAAGTTCCATGCCTGAACTTAAAAATTCTAGGTGTGGGCTGGGGATGTGGCTCAAGCGGTAGCACGCTCGCCTGGCATGTGTGCGACCCGGGTTCGATCCTCAGCACCACATACAAAGATGCTGTGTCCGCCAATAACTAAAAAATAAATATTAAAAAAAAATTCTAGGTGTAAGTAATCCTGATATGATGATGTCTTTATTTTTTCATTTTTCCTATTTATAAGTGTTTTTTAAATCTGGGGTTAGATTTATTAAAAGCTTGAATTAATTAACCAAATAGAAAAGAAGCACACAGCACAACCAGAGCTAGATGTAGGTATCTGGTCACTTAAAAACATCTTCTGTTTATAGATATAACCCTGCAGGATACAGCGGAGAGAGCAAAGTTTAAAAGTTTTCTTCTGCTCAGATTCCATTATAATGGTAGACTTCCATATGAATATTTTCCCTCAGTTTTTCTAGATTAGTCTTGACCTTGAACCATGAGTCACATGGTTCCCATCTGCCATTCATATCCCCATGCCTTGGCTGGTGCTGTTTCCTCTCTCAGAAATTCCCTTCACCTTTCAGGAGTAGATTTAAGCATCAGCTCTTTGATTCTGATGTGAACCTCAGGGTGAGCCAGGGATTAATTCTCTGCACTCCTAAGTAACATGTGCTTTCCTAGATCTTAATAACATGGTATTTTGCTGAAATAATATAGTTCATATTCATGGCAAGTTCTGCAGATGAAGAGATGACTAGTTGGTCTAGGTTATAGTTGGTTTTAATTTTGATCACAAATAAATACAATCATCTGGAAGGTATTGCTGCTTCCCAAAAGCCAATTCTCATCACCTGCAAGTCTAAAGGCCCTACTTTGACTTTTTTCCTACTATAAGTAGGAAAAAAAATTCAGCCAGAGGATTACTTAGAATACTGCATTCAAGGAATTTTATTCTGATAGAGTAAGATGTTGCATGAGAGAAACTCTCAGTTCCACTCAGTTCTTACTATATTGTGACTCTTAATCTCTATATGTCAGGGACATCTTGCCTGTAAATGAGAATAATAATTTTACTTACTACAGACAATGTTGAAGAGTTTTGATGAAATAATACACATAAAATCCTGAAACACCACCAGAAATGTAAAAACACATGCTGAATGAGATACACACACACACACACACATATACACATATATAATTTCAGTATACACGTGTGTGTGTGTGTATTTAAATTATTTCAATGTTCTTTTCTGTACCAGCACTGGCAATAGCTCTATAACCTAGCATAATCAGATTATGTAAATATTTGTCCACAAAACTATGAGAACAAATAAAGCTCCATAGAAACATTAGAAAAATATTGAATATAAATATTTCTACACTTCATTGCATGTTTGCAGTAACTACCAGTAACATCAATCTATTGGATGACTACAAACCTGTCCAAGTGGCCTCTACCAATCTTTTCTAATTGCTGGTCCACGTACAGCACCATCTCTACCCAACAGGAAAACCAGGTTATATTAGGTGGTTTTTTTCAGAAAGTTAAATGTATTCCAAGAACTATTTTTTACTCTGAGATTATTTCCTTACTATATTTTGATGTTCATTCTTTTATGAAATGATAGTGAAGTTAGATGACAGTTGGATTTGCTCTATTTGTTGTTTGTTTTGTTTGAGGTTTTACAATATTACTTGGAAGCAAGAATAATAAGCAGTTCTTTTTGTCTCCTTTTTAGCTTTATTTTCTGATTTTTTTCTGTTTCATGAAATTCCATGGGATTCCTGGGTTTTATTGGAGTCCCGGATCTTCTCTTCCATTTTATAGGCTCAGGAATCTGTCACTTTAGAGAGATGACAAATTAGCCAAGATACAGAGTCTAAGGTATAATCATAATGACAATAGCTCAACTATACTGCAAGAAGTCCCAGAAAGTTCCATGCCTGAACTTAAAAATTCTAGGTGTGGGCTGGGGATGTGGCTCAAGCGGTAGCACGCTCGCCTGGCATGTGTGCGACCCGGGTTCGATCCTCAGCACCACATACAAAGATGCTGTGTCCGCCAATAACTAAAAAATAAATATTAAAAAAAAATTCTAGGTGTAAGTAATCCTGATATGATGATGTCTTTATTTTTTCATTTTTCCTATTTATAAGTGTTTTTTAAATCTGGGGTTAGATTTATTAAAAGCTTGAATTAATTAACCAAATAGAAAAGAAGCACACAGCACAACCAGAGCTAGATGTAGGTATCTGGTCACTTAAAAACATCTTCTGTTTATAGATATAACCCTGCAGGATACAGCGGAGAGAGCAAAGTTTAAAAGTTTTCTTCTGCTCAGATTCCATTATAATGGTAGACTTCCATATGAATATTTTCCCTCAGTTTTTCTAGATTAGTCTTGACCTTGAACCATGAG
>NW_026008253.1:0-3716 GCF_001458135.2 Marmota marmota marmota | reverse complement strand
CCCCCCAAAAAAACAAACATTGAATGTGAAAGCATGCTGATGCTAACACACAACAAGGGGGAGGAAAGAATAGAAGTTTAGTAGATTAGACAAAAGGGAATGAAGAGAAAGGAGGGAGGATAGGAATAGGAAAGACAGTGGAATGAGTCAGACATAAATTTCCTATGTTCATATATGAACACACCACCAGTGAAACTTCACATCATATACAACCACAAGAATGGGATGCTAATTAGAGTAAGTTATGCTCAATGTATGTATAATATGTCAAAATACACTCCCCTGTCACATATATCTACAAAGAAGAAGAAAAGAATATAAACTAATTGGCATAAAGTTGTTAAAGATGTTTCTTACAAGGCTGAGAAACACAAGGTTCAACAAATAAGCTATGAGTTGTGAAAATTGTAGACAGAGGCATGCTGCACAATGATCACAGGAACCACTTCTGCTGGTTCCAGATTTAAAATAGCATCTATGGGAAGGACACTTTCATATATTTATCTCTTGGATGTCAGCACTACTGAGGAATGCCTATGGTATTGACAGTCTCTTGCCTCTTTTGTTTTACATATGGGAAATCAACTGTTGATATCTGCCATCACCCGCTTGGAGTGCATCCTGAGAAAGTGGGACTATTTTGGCCCAGACACCCTTAAGAAGAATAGATTAATTTTCTTTTGTAATGTTACATGGCCTCAATGTGAATTAGGAGAGAGAGAAATGTCCCATCAATGGGAATCTAAATTATAAAACTCTTTTCCAACTAGATTCATTTTTCAAAAGGGAAGGGAAATGGTGAAAAGTGTCCTACGTATAAGAATTTTGCCTCTCATTTTCAAAACAGCAGCTTTCCTTGCTCATTAGCTGCCTGCCTGATATCCGACAGCAATGTAAGCTGGATGAGCAAGGGCTTGATGAGTTTGAGACCAGAAATGGAAAAAAAGTTGCACTGTTAGACCCAAGACTGTTTTCTCCTTTCTTGTACCCTGGAATTCTGCTCTTTCAGTCAGTTTCTCCCTAAATGGTTTTCTCTTGTCTCCAAATGGACACAGGAAATAAAAATAAAAAGATCCCATATGTACAAGTTTTCTTTTTCTTGAAAACCTTTTCCTGAGGACTTCATGGACTCTCACATTTTCTAAATGTGAAAGTTGGGTTGATTCTAGTCAAATCAAAAAGTGCACTCTTGTTCTGATAAAAGTGTTCCATGTGCTTCATTACTAGAATAATTCGAGCTATGCCATCTTTTGTCCATTCTTTGTCTTTTTCTATGCTTAAGCTTTTTCTGATGAATTCACCTTTGGTCCTGCACCAGTTTCTAGCCTTCTATTTTTCTTTCTGCTGTTTTTATTTGGAGGTTATTCAAGGGTTAACTCTCAAATATACTGGAAAAGGGATGACATCTTCTCCTTTGAAGAGTTCTAAGCGGGTAGAAAAATCAATGGCCTTCCCACATAGAGTGGGCAGCTCAACCTTAGATTTCAGCATCCACCATGGGTGGCAGATTTTACTCTACATATTCCCAACTGTACGGGACCTTCCCATGTCTAAGTCATACTGCAGCTCTGTTTTAATTTCTAAAGGGTTAAATCAAGCAGTCTGTACAATAAACATCTGCAGCTCTTTTGTCTCCTACCTGTGGGAGTCTAATAATTGGATAAAATCTATAAAGTCTTTGTTTCCTGGTGATTTTTATGTCTATGTGTGCACACTTGTGTGTTGTATGTTGTATCTACATATGTGCTTTTGTCTATATATCATGTTCATAATACCAAAATTGGCATATAAATAAATTAGTTGCTTATAGATAAAGAAGGAAGAATCCAAATGCCTTTTAGATAAAGATGGGCCTACTGACACCCCACCCCATCATGGTAATGAGTAAAACCCAGGGGGTTTTACCCACCAGAACTGAGGCTTCTGTAGGACAGGGAGGCCAGAGACAGCTTGTACCTGCAGGCCTCATGGTTGCAGAAGGGTTCAAGGTGCTTGGATAGCACAGTATCAAGGATATCCCAGAAGAAGGAAGCAGCACAGCAATTCAAAACTGTGAACAGTAAGAGACCAGGGGCAGGCTGTCCAACTGACTCTTTTTCCCAGTCAGCAAAGAGGAACATACTCACAGGCATTAAGAGCTCTCTCGGGCCAAGTGTCTCTCTTTTCCAGTCAGAGGGTCAGTACCCCAGTAATCTAGATCAGTCTATGTATAGGGTCAATACCACAGATGACCCATGGGACCCATGGTTGTAGGCAATCACCAGGTACTTGATTGCACCACTCCAGGGAAGACCCAGCAGAGGGGAGCCTGCACTGGTGATTAACAACCATGGGCATTGGGAACTCAGACACAGGAAGGCCAAATGACTCTATATTACAGTCACAGGGATGGTATCCCAGCAATTTACAACAGTCAGGAGGGAGGCTTCCGCAGCACATACCACCCACAGAAACACACTATCACAGGTTCCACACTTTCAGACAGTTACAAAGCTCTATGCCACTTTAAAGAAGGCCCTTAGGAGGAACTGGGTGTCCATTGCCATAAGCAGTGTGACAATCCTGAACCCACATCCTGTACTCCTGGACCCAGTAGAAATAATGAACAGACAACAAAACAACCCTGTAGTCATGCAGCCTCAGGTCCCTGGACTGATGAAAAAGAACTGGATGTTGGGCAATCAATAGCAACCAGGGATTGCTGTGCTCAACACCTCTAGGAGAAACAAAACATGAAGAGTGATAGGCATCTTCCAAAGTTCCCAAATCTTGAATAAAGAAGACTCAAAGTATTTTCTCCCCATTGGCATGAATTATTATGAATGGGTGTATTGCCAACTTGGGATATATATGTATATATATGTCACTCTTCATTTTGATTTCAACTTGTTCCCCTAGTTATTGATACTGAACTCTCAACCATTTAATTACATTCGTTCCAAGCTTTCAGAGAATTAACTGGAATCATTTTTTTCCAAGCCCAGACTTACACTTGCTCTTCTTAGTCCTTCTTTATCCTCTTACCTTACCTGCAATTGCCTTAAATCCCAATTTTTCTCTCCTCCAATTTTCTCCCCCTATATAATGTAGTAGTAACTTTACTAGATTTAAAACCAATCTATCAACCTATTCTTGAACATTCCTATGATAATATACCTGTGTTAGAGACTGTTTTCCTTAAGGTTGATAAATATGTGGCTTTGCTCTTGTTTAGTATCTTCTCTCAAAGTGATAATTCTTTCGTGTCTTCTCTCAAAGAGGTGCTGATACTGAAAACAGCAGAAGTCACAAGATAAGTGAAAGTATCAACATCTGGATGTTCACTCAGCCTGGGGCTCTATGGGATAGAAACTATAAATAGTCCCTTGCATACAAGTGGAGATTATAATCATACTGGCAGATGGGGGGACATAAGCAATACAAAAAAGGAAAGGAACAAACAACCCCAAACAGTAAATACTTCAACAAATGATCACATTGATACTGCAATAGAGAAAATGGTTGAGAAATCATTTAGAAAGTTTACAATTAAAATATTCAGTGAGCTAAAAGAAGATGTAAAGCATGAATTTGAAAAATACAGAAAGTGGAACGTCATGTGTGTGTGTGTGTGTGTAGTCAACAAATATATATTTCTCACAATTCTGGAAGATGAGGAGTCCAAATGAAGTTTTGCAGATTCTGTGTCTGGTGAGGGTCTATTTCTTTGTTCATAG
>NW_026008252.1:63544-65439 GCF_001458135.2 Marmota marmota marmota | reverse complement strand
AGGATTTGTCGCTGATATACAGGAATGCCTTTGATTTATGTGTGTTGATTTGGAATATAATCTGATCTTGTTATTACTTTAAAGTAATGATTGGTACTCCATTCACACTTGGTTCCCCAAATTTCATTCTTCCAAGTTGAAACGTTCGTTTGAAAAAACACTTTGAATTTTTAGGTTTCACTTTGTTTTTCCCTATAGGGATATAGGCAGTTGGAACTGTAAATCAAACATCCTTTGTGCTAGCTACTTGAAACTTGACACACTCAATAAGTTCTCAGTGTGCTCTCTATTCTTTGTTCCTTTGAAAGTTGCCCTTAGCAGAGGCAAGAAAAACACACTTTCATTTGAAATATTTTCCAAGCTGCCACAGAAATCCGCGTTTTCTGGA
This sequence comes from Marmota marmota marmota, assembly GCF_001458135.2. Classification (NCBI taxonomy): domain Eukaryota; kingdom Metazoa; phylum Chordata; class Mammalia; order Rodentia; family Sciuridae; genus Marmota; species Marmota marmota. The sequence goes on along the minus strand of NW_026008252.1, from coordinate 65,051 downwards.
ATCTCAGCAAAGTATTTTTCACCTGATCTTGTTGATACTTTGAAGGAATGATGAGTACTCCATTCACAAATGACACCCAAATTTCATTCTTCTAGGTATAAGTCTTCGTTTTCAGGAACACATTGAATTTTTAGGTTTCACTTTGTTTTCCCTTATAGTGATAGAGGCATTTGGACCTCTAAATCAAACATGTTTTTTGCTAGCTGCTTGAAACTTGACACACTGAATTAGTTCTCAGTGGACTCTCTATTCTTTCTTCCCTGATGAAGTAGCCCCAAGCAGAGGCAAGGAATAAACACTTTCATTTGAAAGCATTTGCCAAGCTTTCACAGAACTCCTTGTTTACTACAACCTCAGCAAATGTTTTTTCACCCATTTTTGTTGATACTTGGCAGGAATGATCAGTAATACAGTACAGTACAGTAGTACAGTAATACCTGGCCCCCCACATTTAATTCTTCTAGTTTGAAAAGTTCATTTAGAGGACCACTTTGAATTTTTAGGGTTCACATTTTTCCCCTATAGGGATAGAATTAGATGGAACTCTAAATCAAACATGGTTTGTGCTAGCAGTTTGAATCTTAACAAACTCAATTAGTACTCAGTGCACTCTGTATGCTGTGTTCCCTGTTGAATTAGCCCTAAGTAGAGGCAAGGAAAAAACACTATCATTTCCAAGACTTTGCCAAGTTTCCAAAGAACTCCGAGTTTACTGGAATCTCAGGAAATATTTTTTCACCCGATCTTCGTGATACTTTGAAAGAATGATCGGTACTCCATTCGCAATAGCTGCCCAAATTTCATTCTTCTAGGTTGAAGCAATCATTTGCAGGAACACTTTCAAATTTTAGGTTTCACTTTATTTTCCTCTATAGGGATACAGGCAGTTGGAAGTCTAAATCAAGCATGGTTTGTGCTAGCTGCTTAAAACTTTTCACACTCTATTAGTTCTAAGTGAAATCTCTATGCTTTGTTCCCTGTTTAAGTATCCCTAAGCAGAGTGAAAGAAAAAAAAAACACTTTCATTTGAAAGCATTTGCCTAGCTAAAACAGAACCGAGTTTATGGGTGCCGCAGTCTGGCTGGGCACAATTCAGGAGCCACTTGTCAAAAGAAACTAACTTTATAACCACACACTCCAAACAAAACAGCTCCTCAGGAAAAAGCCCAACTGCCACCACCGGCTTCCCAAGAGCCTCTCAACCTCCCCCACTCCTCCTGCTCTTGAGGCCGATTGGCTGGGTCGCATGGGCGGAGCCAAAAATGTCCCCCAATGAGCAGCTCCGTAGTCTGAAAGGGCAGGGAAACAGCCCAATGAGCATCACCACAGAGGAGTCAATCAGCTAGAAGTTGCTGGGGCCACTGTGAGCCAATCATCAGCTGGAAGTCTGAAAGTTTGCTGGGGCCCCTTCGGCTGTGGCTCTCAACATCTCCCCCTCTCTGTTTAAACAACAAGCATGTGGCTTAGGGACCGTGCCTGCCTTAGGTTGTCCAATAGTACATATGGT
>NW_026008252.1:39048-60238 GCF_001458135.2 Marmota marmota marmota | reverse complement strand
TGTTAGTAGCAGTCACCTTTTGTAACTTTCCCCCTGATGGCTTTTTCTGCTCTAAGCTTTCTTCCTCTATCTTTGTCTGAACTGAAGGCTTTGGACTAAGCAAACCAGATACAAACGTCCACAATGGCAATGTGCCAACTGGCAGAGTCCCTGGGCTGTTCTTTTCTATTCTTTTTAAATCTTCACCATGATGGTTCCATTGTGATATATTTAACACCTCCTCCTTAAAAAGCCATGGGCTACATTTTTGTATTGTATCAACGTATGCCCTGACTGTTCTTGATTTTACTGAGATGCCTCTTTCCTCTAAAAATTTACTTAACACTCTTTCAGTTTGTTTTTTACTAATTTCTGATCCCGTATTTCTACTATAATACAACCCAACAAGATGACACCAAACAAAACCGAGACAGAATGAAATAAAAATTGAACAACAAAAAGTCATTATAGCCTTTCTATCCTCCTGACATGTGCATCCGTCCTTTCTCCCTATCTGTTCCTCAGACGTAAATAGTTTTTCCTCAGATGTGAGTGGTTTTTCTTCCGTCTCACTCATCTCCAGGGACAGGCAACTTAAAACAAAAGTGAAGCAAAACAAAAGAGGAATCTTAAAATGGATACCCATCCTCTCGCCCTGCCCTCAGGGGTGAGCAGTTTACCTTATCATTTACCCTCAGTTGCTCCCTGTGTGAGCCACCAAATGCCGCAGTCTGGCTGGGCACAATTCAGGAGCCACTTGTCAAAAGAAACAAACTTTATTTTTAGAACCACACACGCCAAACAAAACAGCTCCTCAGGAAAAACCCTCAGAGCCCAACTACCACCACCGGCTTCCCCCAAGCCTCTCTCACAACCACAAGCCTCACCACCTCCCACAATCCTCCTGCTCTTGAGGCCGATTGGCTGGGTCACATGGGCGGAGCCAAAAAAGTCCCCCAATGAGCAGCTCCGTGGTCTGAAACGGCAGGGAAACAGCCCAATGAGCATCACCGCAGAGGAGCCAATCGGCTAGATGTTGCTGGAGCACTGTGAGCCAATCATCAGCTGGCAGTCTGAAAGTTTGCTGGGGCCCCTTCGGCTGTGGCTCTCAACAATGGGTATCTCAGCAAATATTTTTTTCACCCATTTTTCTTGATGCTCAGCAGGAATTATTGGTACCACAGTTGTACTTGGCCTCCACATTTCATTCTTCTAGTTTGAAGTGTTTGGTTGTAGGAACACTTTGAATTTTTTTGGTTTTCATTTGTTTTCCCCAATAGGAATAGAATCACTTGGAACTCTAAATCAAACATGGTTTGTGCTATCAGCTTCAAACTTGACAAACTCAATTAGTTCTCAGTGTGCTCTCTATGCATTGTTCTCTGTTGAAGTAGCCCTAAGAAGTGGCAAAGAAAAAGCAATTATATTTGAAAGCATTTGCCAATTTTCCACAGAACTCCGAGTTTACACTAATCTCAGCAAATATTTTTCACCCGATCTTGTTGATACTTTGACAGAATGATTGATACTCGATTCACACTTCAGTCCCCAAATTTCATTCTTCTAGGTTGAAGCATTCGATTGCAGGAACACTTTGAATTTTTAGGTTTCACTTCATTTTCCCCTACAAAGATAGATGCATTTGGAACTCTAATACAAACATGGTTTGTGGTAGATGTTTGAATCTTGACAAACTCAATTATTTCTCTGTGCACTCTCTATGCTTCGATCATTGTTGAAGTAGCCCTAAGCAGAGAAAAAAAAAAAACAATTTTATTTGAAAGCATTTGCCAAAATTCCACAGAACTCTGAGTTTACTAAAACCTGAGGAAATATTTTTTCACCTGATATTTTTGATACTTTTCAGGAATGATTGATACTCCAGTCAAATGTGACCCCCCAAATTTAGTTCTTCTAGATTGAAGCACCATTTGCAGGAATACTTTGAATTTTTATGTTTCACTTCATTTTTCATTAAAGGTGAGAGGCATTTGGAACTCTAAATAAAACATGGTTTGTAATAGCTGCTTGAAAGGTGACACACTCAATTATCTCCGTGCACCCTCCATGCTTTGTTCCCTGTTATGTAGATGTAAACAGAGTCAAGAAAAAACACTTTAATTTGAAAGTGTTTGACAAGCTGCCACAGACTCCGAGTTTACTGGAATCTCAGCAAAAAAAATTTCCCTGATCTTGTTGATACTTTGAAGCTATGATCAGTGCTCTAGTCTAACATCAACACCTAAATTTCATTCTTCTAGGTTGAAGTTTTAGTTTGCAGAAACATTTTGAATTTTTAAGCTTCACTTCGTTTACCCTATAGGGATAGAGGCTGTTGTAACTCTAAATCAAACATGGTTTGTGGTAGCTGCTTGAACATGACACATTTAATTAGTTCTCAGTGCGCTCTGTATGCTTTGTTCCCTGTTGAAGTAGCCATAAGCCGAGGCAAGGAAAAAAACACTTTAATAAGAAAGCATTTGCCCAGCCTCCACAGATCTCCAGTTTACTGAAATTTCTGCAAATATTTTTTCACCTGATGTTGTTGATATTTTGAAGGAATGACCAGGACTCCAGTCAAACTTGGCCCACCAAATTTAGTTCTTCTAGGTTCAAGCATTCTTCTGATGGAACACTTTGAATTTACAGATTTCACTTCATTTTCCCCTATAGGGATAAAGGCATTTGGAACTCTAAATCAAACATGGTTTGTGCTAGCTGCTTGAAACTTGACACACTAAATTAGGTCTCAGTATGTTCTTTATGGTTTGTTCCTTGTTGTAGTAGCACTAAGCAGAGGTAAGGAAAAATCACTCTATTTGAAAGCATTTGCCAAGCTTCCACAAAACTCAGAGTTTACTGTAATCTAGGCAAATATTTTTTCACCAGATCTTTTTGATGTTTGGGTGAAATGAATGGTACTCCAGTCAAACTTGGCCCCACAAATTTAGTTCTTCTAGGTTGAAGCTTTTGTTTGCAGGAACATTTTGAACTTTTAGTTTTCCCTACATTTTCCCCTACAGGGATAGAGGCATTTGAGACTCTAAATCAAACATGGTTTGTGCAAGCTGCTTGAAACTTGACACACTACATTAGATATCAGTGTGCTCTCTATGTTTTTTTCCCAGTAAAAGTAGCCCTAAGCAGAAGCAAGGATAAATAACTTTCATTTGAAAGTGTTTGCAAGGCTGTCAAAGAACTCAGAGTTTACTGGAATCTCAGCAAATACATTTTCACCCAATCTTGTTGATACTTTGAAGGAATGATTGATGCTCCAGTCGCACTTAGTCTCCAAATTTCATTTTTCTAAGTTTAAGCCTTCGTTTGCAGGAACACTTTGATTTTTTCTGTTTCACTTCATTTTCCACTTTAGGTATAGAGGCTGTTGGAACTCTAAATCAAACATGGTTTGTGCTAGCTGCTTGAAACTTTACCCACTCAATTAGTTCTTAGTGCACTCTCTATGCTTTTTTAACTGTTGAAGTAGCCCTAAGGAGAGGCAATGAAAAAACACTTTCATTTGAAAGCGTTTACCAAGCTTTGAAAGTATTCCAAGTTTACTGGAATTTCAGCAAATATTTTTTTTTACCTGATCATGTTGATACTTTGAAGGAATGATCAGGACTCCAGTCATACTTTGCTGCCCAAATTTACTTCTTGTATGTTGAGGTGTTTATTTTCAGGAACACTTTGAATTTAAAGGTTTCACTTCATTTTCCCCTATAGGGATAGAGTAATTTGGAACTCTAAATCAAACATGGTTTGTGCTAGCTACTTGATACTTGAAACACTCAATTATTTCTCAGTGCATTCTTTATGGTTTGTTCCCTGTTTAAGTAGCCTTAATCACAGACAAGGAAAAAACACTTTAATTTGAAAACGTTTCCCAAGCTTCCACAGAACTTCGAGTCTACTGGAAATTCAGCAAATATTTTTTTACGTTATCTTGTTGATACTTTGAAGGAATGATAAGTACTCCAGTAGCACATATCCCCCCAAATTTCATTCTACTAAGTTGATGTGTTCGTTTGCAGAACACTTTGAATTTTTAGGTTTCTTTTCATTTTCCCTTGTAGGGATAGAGGCAGTTGGAACTCTATTCAAACATGGTTTGTGCTAGCTGCTTGAAACTTGACACACTCAATTATTTCTCAGTGTTCCAACAGCCTCTATCACTATAGGAAAAAACAAAGTGAAACCTAAAATTACAAAGTCTTCCTGCAACCGAATGTTTCAATCTTGAATAGTGAAATTTGGGGGGGGGGCAAATGCGACTGGAGCACCAATCCTTCCTTCAAAGTATCAGCAAGATTGGGTAAAAAATTATTTGCTGAGATTCCAGAAAACTCGGAGTTCTGTGGCAGATTTCCAACATGTTCAAATTAAAGTATTTTTATCTTGCCTCTTCTTAGGGCTACTTTAACAGAGAACAAAGCATAGAGAGTGCACTGAGAATGAATTGAGTGTGTCAAGTTTCAAGTAGCTAGCAAAAACCATGTTTGATGTAGACTTCCAAATGCCTCTATCCCTGTAACCAGAAAATGTAGTGAAACCTTAAAATTCAAAGTGTGCCTGCAAACGAATGCTTCAACCTAGAAGAATGAAATTTGGGGGGCCCAGTGCGACTGGAGTACCAATAATTCCTTCAAAGTATCAACAAGATTGGGTGAAAAATATTTGCTGAGATTCCAGTAAACTTGGAGTTCTGTGGAAGCTTGGCAAAATTTTTCAAATGAAAGTGTTTTTTTTCCTTGACTCTGCTTAGGGCAACTTCAAAAGAGAACAAAGAATAGAGAGCACACTGAGGACTAATTGAGTGTGTCAAGTTTGAAGCAGAAAACACAAACCATGTTTGATTTAGACTCCCAACAGTCTCTATCACTCTAGGGGAAAACAAAGTGAAACCTAAAAATTCAAAGTGTTCCTGAAAACAAATGCTTCAACCTAGAAGAACTAAATTTGGGGGGCAAGGTTTTAAGGGAGTACCGATCATGCCTCCAAAGTATTAACAAGATTGGGTGAAAAATTGTTTCCTGAGATTCCATTAAACTCGGAGTTCTGTAGAAACTTGGCATAAGACTTCAAATAAAAGTGGGTTTTTTGCCCCTTCTTAGGGCTACTTCAACAGACAACAAAGAATAGAGAGTACACTGAGAACTAATAGAGCATCTCAAGTTTCAAGTAGCTAGCACAAAACATGTTTGATTAAGAGTTCCAAATGCCTCTACCCTATAGGGGAAAATTCAAAGTTTTCCTGAAAACAAATGCTTCAACTTAGAAAAATGAAATTTAGGGGGTGAAGTGTGTCTGGACTACTGATCATCCCTTCAAAGTATCAACTCAATCAGGGGAAAAAATAATTGCTCAGATTGGGATAAACTCAGAGTACTGTGGATGCTTAGCAAATACTTTCAAATTAAAGCATTTGTTTTTTATGCCTCTACTCAGTGCTACTTCAACAGGAAAAAGAGCATAGATAGCATGCTGAGAACTATTAAATTATGTCAAGTTTCTAGCAACTAGTACAAACCATGTTTGATTTAGAATTCCAACTACCTACTCCCTATAGGGGAAAACAAAGTGAAATCTAAAAATTCAAAGTGTTCCTACAAATGAACGCTTTAACCTAGGGGAATGAAATTTGGGCGCCACGTGTGACTCATATAACAATCATTCCTTCAAAGTATCAACAAGTTCGGGTGATAAAATATTTGTTGTGATTCCAGTGAACTCCAAGTTCTGTGGAAGCTTGGCAAAGGCTTTCAAATGAAAGTGTTTTTTCCTTGCCTCTGCTTAGGTCTACTTCAAAAAAGAACAAAGCACAGAGAGGGCAATGAGAACTAATTGAGTGTGTCGTATTTTAAGCAGCTAGCACAAACCATATTTCATTTAATGTTCCAACTGCCTCCATCCCTGTAGGGGAAAATGAAGTGAAACCTAATAATTCAACTTGATCCAGGAAACGAAGGCTTCAACCTAGAAGAGTGAAATTTGGGGGCCAAGTGCATCTGGAGTACCAATCATTTCTTCAAATTATCAATAAGATTCATTGAAAAATATTTGCTGAAATTTCAGAAAACTTGTAATTTTGTGGAAGATTGGCAAACTCTTTCAAATAAAGTGTTTTTTTTCTTGCCTCTGCTTATGGCTATCAAAAGGGAACAAAGCATAGAGAGTGCACTGCGAACTAATTGAGTGTGTCAAGTTTCAAGCAGGTAGCACAAATAATGTTTGATTTAGAGTTCTATCCCAAAAGGGAAAACAAAGTGAAAACTAAAAATTTAAAGAGTTCCTGCAGACGAACACTTCAACATAGAAGAATGAAATTTGGATGGACCAATTGTGAATGGAGTACCAACCATTCCTTCAAAGTATCAAAAATATCTGGTGAAGAAAGATTTGCTGAGATTCCAGAAATTCAGGGTTCTGTGGAATCTGGCAAATGCTTTCAAATGAAAGTGCTTATTTGTTGCCTCTTCTTAGGGCTACTTCAACCATTAACAAAGCATAGAAAGCTCACTCAGAACTAGTTGACTGTGTCAAGTTTCAAGCCACTAGCACCAACCAAGTTTGATTTAGAGTTCCAAATGCCACTATTCATATTGGCAAAAACAAAGTGAAAACTAAATATTCAACTTTTTCCTGCAAACGAACCCTTCAATCTAGAAGAGTGAAATTTGTGGGGCAAGTGCGACTGGAGTACTGATAATTCCTTAAAAGTATCAACAAGATAGGGTGAAAAAATAATTCCTGAGATTCCAGTAAACTCAGAGTTCTGTGGAAGATTGGCAAACACTTTCAGAGGAAAATGTTTTTTCCTTGCCTCTTCTTAGTGCTATTTCAACAGGGAAAAAAGCATAGAGAGCACACTGAGAACTCATTGAGTGTGTAAAGTTTCAAGCAGCTAGCACAAACCATGTTTGATTAAGAGTTCCAAATGCCTCTACCCTATAAGGGGAAATGATATGAAACCTAAAAATTCAAAGTGTTCCTGAAAATGTACGCTTCAACCAAGAAAAATGAAATTTGGGGGTTCAAGTGTGACTAGAGTACCGATTTGCTGAGATTGGGATAAACTTGGAGTTCCGTGGATTGTTTGCAAACACTTTCAAATTAAAGTGTTTTTTTCATGCCTCTGCTTAGTGCTACTTCAACAGGGAAAAAAGCATAGATAGCACACTGAGAATTATTAAATTGTATCAAGTTTCAAGCAACTAGCACAAACCATGTTTGATTTGGAGTTCCATCTGCCTCCATCCCTGTAGGGGAAAACAAAGTGAAACCTAAAAATTCAAAGTTATCCTGCAAAGGAACGCTTCAAACTAGAAGAATAAAATCTGGGCGCCAAGTGTGTCTGGAGTACCAACCATTCTTTTAATGTATCAAGAAGATATGGTTAAAAAATATTTGCTGAGATTCCAGTAAATTCGGACTTCTGGGGAAGCTTGGCAAAGGCTTTCAATTGAAAGTGTTTTTTCCTTGCCTCTGCTTAGGGCTACTTCAAGAGGGAAAAAAAGCATAAAGAGCACACTGAGAACTAATTGATTGTGTCAAGTTTCAAGAAGATAGCACAAACAATGTTTGATTAAAAGTTCCAACTGCCTCTTTCCTTTAGGGGAAAACAACATGTAACAAATATTCAAAGTTATCCTGGAAACGAATACTTCAACCTAGAAAAATTAAATTTGGGAGGCCAAGTGCGACTGCAGTACTGATCATTCCCTCAAAGTATCAACAAGATTGCGTGACAAGTTGTTACATGAAATTCAAGTAAATTTTGTGGTAGCTTGGCAAACGTTTTCAAATGAAAGCGTTTTTTCCTTGCCTTGACTTAGGGCTACTTCAACAGGGAAAAAAGCATAGAGAGCACAATTAGAAATAATAAGTGTGTCATGTTTCAATAATCTAGCACAATGGATGTGTGAATAAGAGTTCCAAAGCCCTCTACCCTATAAGAGAAAACTAAGTGAAAATTAAAAATTCAAAGTGTTCCTGGAATTGAACGCTTCAATGAAGAAGAATAAAATTTAGGGGGCCATGTGTGACTGGATTACTGATCTTTCCTTCTAAGTATCAACAAGATTGGGTGAAGAATTATTTGCTGAAATTTCAGGAAAGTTGTATTTTTGTGGAAGCTTGGCAAACTCTTTCAAATAATATTTTTTTATCCTTGCCTCTGCTTAGGGCTACTTCAACAGGAAACAAAGCATAGAGAGTGCACTGAGAACTAATTGAGTGTGTCAAGTTTCAAGCAGCTAGCAAAAAACATGTTTGATTTAGAGTTCCAAACACTACTATCCCTAAAGGGGAAAATGAAGATAAACCTAAAAATTCAAAGTGTTCCTACAAACAAACACTTCAACCTAGAACAATGAATTTTGTGGCCCAAGTGTGACTGGAGGATCGATCATTCTTTCAAAGTATCAACAAGATTGGGTGAAGAATTATTTGTCAAAATTCCAGGAAACTTGAACATTTGTGGAAGCTTGGCAAACTCTTTCAAATAATATTGTTTTTTCCTTGCCTCTGTTTAGGGCTATTTCAACAGGAAACAAATCATAGAGAGCACAGTAAGAACTAATTGAATGTGTCAAGTTTCAAACAGGTAGCAAAAAGCATGTTTGATTTAGAGTTCCAAATGCTTCTATTCCTAAAGGGGAAAATGAAGAGAAACCTAAAAATTCAAAGTGTTCCCGCAAATGAATGATTCAACCTAGAACAATGAATTTTGGGGCCCATGTGTGACTGGAGTATTGATCATTCCTTCAAGGTATCAACAAGATTGGGTGAAGAATTATTTGCCGATATTCCAGAAAACTTGGATTTTTGTGAAAGTTTGGCAAATACTTTCAAATGAAAATGTTTTTTCCTTGCCTGTGCTTAGGGCTACTTCAACAGTTAACAAAGCATAGAGAGTGAATTGAGAACTAATTGAGTGTGTCAATTTTCAAGAAGCTAGCAACTACCGTGTTTGATTAAGAGTTCCAACAGCCACCATCCCTATGGGGAAAATGAAGTGAAACCTAAAAATTCAAAGTGTTCCTGCAAACGATTCCTTCAACCTAGAAGAATGAAATCTGTGGGGGCCAAGTGCATGTGAATTTGTGATCATTCCTTCAAAGTATCAACACGATTGGGTGAAAGAATATTTGTTGAGATTCCAGGAAACTCAGAGTTCTGTGGAAGCATGGTAAATGGATTCAAATGAAAGTGTATTTTCCTTGCCTCTGCTTAGGACTACTTCAACAGGGAACAAACATAGAGAGCACACTGAGAACAAATTGAGAGTGTTGAGTTTTAAGCAGCTAGCATAAACCATGTTTGATTAAGAGTTCCAAAATCCTCTATCCCTATAGGGGAAAACTAAGTGAAACCTAAAATTTCAAAGTGTTCCTGCAAACGAACACTTTAACCAAGATGAATAAAATTTGGGGGGAAAAGTGCAACTGGAGTACTGATAATTCCTTTAAAGTATCAACAAGATCGGTTGAAAAAATATTTGCTGAGATTCCATAAAACTAATAATTTTGTGGAATCTTGGCAAACTCTTTCAAATAAAAGTGTTTTTCCTTAACTCTGCTTAGGGCTATCAACAGGGAACAAAGCATAGAGAGTGCACTGACATCTAATTGTGTGTGTCAAGTTTCAAGCAGGTTTCATAAATAATGTTTGGTTTAGAGTTCCAAATGCTTCTATCCCAAAAGGAAAAACAAAGTGAAAACTAAAAATTTAAAGAGTTCCTGAAAACAAACAATTCAACATAGAAGAATGAAATTTGGGCAGCCAATTGTGACTGGAGTACTCATCTTTCCTTCAAATTATCAAAAATATCGGGTGAAGAATGATTTTCTGAGATTCCAAAAACCTCAAAGTTCTGTGGAAGCTTGCCAAATGCTTTCAAGTGAAAATGTTTATTTCTTGCCTCTTCTTTGGGTTCTTCAACTGTTAACAAAGCCTAGAGTGCTCACTGAGAACTAGCTGACTGTGTCAAGTTTCATGCCGCTAGCACCAATCATGTTTGATTTAGAATTCCAAATGCCACTATCTGTATTGGGGAAAATGGAGTGAAACCTAAAGATTCAACGTTTTCCTCCAAACTAACCCATTAACCTAGAAGAATGAAATTTGGGGGGGGGACAAGTGCCACTGGAGTACTGATCATTCCTTCAAAGTATCAACAAGAACAGGTGAAAAAAATACTTCCTGTGATTCCAGTAAACTCAGAGTTCAGTGGAAGATTGGCAAACGCTTTCAGAGGAAAATGTTTTTGCCTTGCCTCTGCTGAGGGCTACTTCAACAGGGAAAAAAGCACAGACAGCACACTGAGAACTCATTGAGTGTGTAAGTTTTCACACAGCTATCACAAACCATGTTTGATTAAGAGTTCCAAATGCCTCTACCCTATAGGGGAAAATGATGTGAAACCTAAAAATTCAAAGTGTTCCTGAAAATAAACGCTTCAAGCAAGAAAAATAAAATTTGTAGGGTCAAGTATGACTGGAGTACCAATCATTCCTTCAAAGTATCAACACATTCTGGTGAAAAAATATTTGCTGAGATTGGGATATGGATCTTAGCTTCTTTTTCCTCTAAAGAGATACATGCAATTGGAACTCAATATCAAACACGGTTTGAGATAGCTGCTTGAAACTTCCCTCACTCAATTGGTTCTCAGTGTGCTTTCCATGATTTGTTCCCTATTGAAGTACCCCTAAGCAGAGGCAAGGAAAATACACTTTCATTTGAAAGCGTTTGCAGAGCTTCCACAGAACTCCATGATTAGTGAAATCTCAGCAAATATTTTTTCACCTGATCTTGTTGATGCTTGGCATGAAAGATGAGTATACTAGTTGCACTTGGCTGCCCAAATTTTGTTCTTCTAGGTTGAAGTATTCGGTGGCAGGAACACATTAAATATTTATATTTCAGTTCATTTTCCCCTTAGGGATACATGCATTTGGAACTCTAAATCAAACTCGGTAGTTGCTAGCTCCTTCAAACTTGACTCACTCAATTAGTTATCAGTACACTCTCTATGCTTTTTCCCTGTTGAAGTAGCCCTAAGCAGAGGCAAGGAAAATACACTTTTATTTGAAAGTATCTGCAGAGCTTCCAGGGAATTCCAAGTTTACTGGAAATTTCAGCAAATATTTTTTCACGAGATCTTGTTGATACTCGGCAAGGAAGATGAGTATACCAGTTGCATTTGGCTTCTCAAAATTTACTTTTTAGGATTAAGCTTTCGCTCGCATGAGCAATTTGAATTTTTAGGTTTCACTTCCTTTTCCTATAAAGAGATACATGCAATTGGAACTCAATATCAAACATGGTTTGTTATAGCTGCTTGAAACTTGACTCATTCAATTAGTCCTCAGTGAACTCTCTATGCTTTGTTTCCTGTTGAAGTAGCTCTAAGCAGAGGCAAGGAAAATACACTTTCATTTGAATGCGTTTTCAGAGCTTCCACAGAACTTTGAGTTTACTAAAATATAAGCAAATATTTTTTCACCCGATCTCATTGATACTTGGCAGGAAAGATGAGTATAGTAGTTACACATGGCTGCCCAAATTTCGTTCTTGTAGGTTGAAGCATTCGTTGGCAGGAATACTTTGAATACTTAGGTTTTTCTTCAATTTCCCCTTAGGGATACATGCATTTGGAACTCTAAATCAAACATGGTTTTTGCTAGCTCCTTAAAACTTGACTCACTCAATTAGTTTTCAGGGCAATCTCTATGCTTTTTCCCTGTTGAAGTAGCACTAAGCAGAGGCAAGGAAAATACACTTTCATTTGAAAGCATCTGCAGAGCTTCCACAGAACTCCGAGTTTACTGGAATCTCAGCAAATATTTTTTTCACCTGATCTTATTGATACTTGGCAAGGAAGATGAGTATACCAGTTGCATTTGGCTTCCCAAAATTCATTTTTTTATTCAGTTGAAGCGTTTGTTAGCAGGAACAATTTTAATTTTTAGTTTTCATTTTCTTTTCCCCTATAGGGATACATGCATTTCGAACTATAAATTAAACAAGGTTTGTGCATGCTGCTTGAAAATTGACTCACTCAATTCGTTCTCAGTGTGCTCTGTATGCTTTGTTCCCTGTTGGAGTAGCCCTAAGCAGAGGCAATGAAAATACACTTACATTTCAAAGCATCTGCAGAGCTTCCACAGAACTCCGACTTTACTGGAATCTCACCAAATGTTTTTTCACCTGATTTTTGATACTCGCCAAGGAAGATGAGTGTACCAGTTGCACTGGCTTCCCAAAATATGTTGTCTAGGCTAAAGCATTTGTTGGCAGGTACACTTTGAATTTTTTGGTTTCCATTTGTTTTCCTCTATTGGGATACATGCTTTTGGGACTCTAAATCAAACACAGTTTGTGCTAGCTGCTTGAAACTTGACTCACTCAAGTAGTTCTAACTTTGCTCTCCATGCTTTGTTCCCTGTTGAATTATCCCTAATCAGAGCCCAGGAAAATACACTTTAATTTAAAAGCATTTGCACAGCTTCCACAGAAATCTGAGTTTCCTGGAATCTCAGCAAGTATTTTTTCACCCAATCTTGTTAATACTCAGCAAGTATGATGACTATACCAGTTGCACTTGGATACTCAAATTACGTTCTTCTACATGGAAGTGTTCGCTGGTGGGAACATTTTTAAATTTTAGATTTCAATTCGTTTTGTTCTGTATCGATAAATGCATTTTGAACTCAATATCAAACATGGTTTGTGCTAGCTACTTGAATGTTTACTCGCTCAATTGTTTCTCAATTCACTCACTATGTTTTTTCCCTGTTGAAGTAACCTTAAGCAGAGGCATTGAAAATACACTTTAATTGGAAAGCATTTGCAGAGCTTCCACAGGACTCTGAGTTACTGGAATCTCAGCAAATATTTTTTCACCCTATTTTGTAGATACTTGGAAGAAAAGATGGGTATACCAGTCGCACTTGACTGCCGAAATTCTTCCTTCTAGGTTAAAACATCCATTTGCAGGAACTCTTTGAATTTATAACTCAATATCAAACACTGTTTGTGCTAGCTGCTTGAAACTTGACTAATTCAATTAGTTTTCAGTGTACTCACTATGATTTGTTCCCTGCTATATTAGCCTTCAGCAGAGGCAAGGAAAATACACTTTAATTTGAAAGCGTTTGCACTGCTCCACAGTACTCCGAGTTTACTGGGATCTCAGCAAATATTTTTTCACCCAATCTTATTGAATCTTTGCAGCAAAGATGAGTATACAAGTTGCACTTGGAAGCCCAAATTTCGTTCTCCCAGGTTGGAGCGTTCATTGGCAGGAAAACTTTGAATTTTGGTGTTTCAATTTGTTTTCCCCTATAAGGATACAGGCATTTGGAACTCTAAATCAAACAAAGTTTGTGCTAACTGCTTGAAACTTGACTCACTTAATTAGTTCTCAGTGTGCTCTCTATGCTTTGTTCCCTGTTGAAATAGTCCTAAGCAAAGGCCAGGAAAATACACTTTCATTTGAAAATGTTTGCAGAACTTCCACAGAAGTATGATTTTACCGGAATCTCAGCAAATATTTTTTCACCCTAACTAGTTGATACTTGGAAGGAAAGATGAGTATACCTGTTGAACTTGGCTGCCCATATTTCTTTCTTCTAGGTTGAAGCAGTCATTTGCAAGAAAACTTTGAATTTTTAGGTTTCACTTCCTTTTCATCTAAAGAGATACATGCAATTGGAACTCAATATAAAATATGGTTTGTGATAGGTGCTTGAAACTTGACTCACTCAATTAGTTCTCAGTGCACTTTCTATGCTTTGTTCCCTGTTGAAGTAGCCCTAAGCAGAGGCAGGGAAAATACACTTTAATTTGAAAACTTTTGCAGAGCTCCCACAGAACTCCGAGTTTACTGGAATCTCAGCAAATATTTTTTCACCCGAACTCATTGATACTTGGCAGTAAAGATGAATATTCTAGTTTCACTTTGCTGCCCAAATTTAATTCTTCTAGGTTGTAGTATTCGTTTGAATGAACAATTTTAATATTTAGGTTTCACTTCATTTTTTCCTATATGAATACATGCATATCGATCTCAATATCAAACATGGTGTTTGCTATCTGCTTGTAACTTTACTGACTCAATAGTTTCTCAATGCACTCACTCACTATGCTTTTTCCCTGTTGAAGTAGACCTAGGCAGAGGCAATGAAAATACACTTTAATTTGAAAGCGTTTGCAGAGTTTCCACAGAACTCCGAGTTTCCAGGGATCTCAGCAATTATTTTTTTACCCTATTTTGTAGATATTTGGAAAGAAAGATGAGTATACCAGTTACACATTGGCTGCTGAAATTTCTTTCTTGTAGGTTGAAGCATTCATGTGCAGGAAATCTTTGAATTTTTAGGACTCACTTCCTTTTCCTCTAAAGGGATACATGTATTTGAAACTCAATATCAAACACAGTTTGTGATAGCTGCTTACAAGTTTACTAACTCAATTAGTTTTCAGTGTGCTCTCTATGCTTTGTTCCCTGCAGTAGTAGCCTTAAGAAGAGGCAAGGAAAATCAATTTTAGTTGAAAGCGTTTGCAGTGCTCCACAGCACTCCGAGTTTAATGGAATCTCAGCAAATGTTTTTTTACCTGATCTTCTTGAAACATTGCAGCAAAGATGAGTATACCAGTTGCACTTGGCTGGCTAAATCTCGTTCTCCCTGGTTGAAGTGTTCATTGGCAGGAAAACTTTGAATATTTGGGTTTCACTTAATTTTGACCAATAGGGACAGAGGCACTTGGAACTCTAAATCAAACAAGGTTTGTGCTAGATGCTTGAAACTTGACCCACTCAATTAGTTCTCAGTGCACTCTCTATGCTTTTTTCCCTGTTGTAGTAGCACTAAGGAGAGGCATGGAAAATAAACTTTCATTTGAAAGCATTTGCAGAGCTTCCACAGAACTTGGAGTTTACTGAAAATTCAGTTAATATTTTTTTTTTACCCGATCTTGTTGATAATTGGCAGGAAAATGTGTATACAAGTTGCACTTTGCTGCCCAAATTTCGTTCTTCTAGGTTAAAGCATTCCATGGCAGGAAAACCTTAAATTTTTTGGTTTCACTTTGTTTTCACCTATAGGTATACATGCATTTGAAACTCTAATTCAAACACGGTTTGTGCTAGCTGCTTGAAATTTATCTCACTCAATTAGATCTCAGTGTGCTCTATGATTTTTTCCTGTTGAAGTAGCCCTAAGCAGAGGCAAAGAAAATACACTTTCATTTGAAAGTATTTGCAGATCTTCCACAGAATTGTGAGATTACTGAAACTCAGCAAATATTTTTTCACCTGAGCTTGTTAATACTTGGCAGGAAAGATGAAAATACCAGTTGCACTTGACTGCCCAAATATTTTTTTTCTTCTAGGTTGAAGAATCTTTTGGAGCCCCACTTTGAATTTTTAGGTTTCATTTCATTTCCACTATAGGGATACATGCATTTAAATTTTAAATCAAAAATGGTTTGTACTCGCTCTTGAAACTTCACTCACTCAATTGCTTCCCAGTGCACTCTCTATAATTTGGTCCCTGATGAAGTAGCTATAAACAGAGGCAAGGAAAACACACATTCATTTAAAAGTATTTGCAGAGCTTTCACAGAACTCCGTGTTTACCGGAATCTAAGCAAATATTTTCTTACCCAAATTAGTTGATATTTGGCAGGATAAATGAGTATACAATTTGTACTCGGCTGTCCGAATTTCATTCTTCTAGATTGAAGCGTTTGTTTGCAGAAACCCTTTGAATTTTTAGGTTTCAATAGATTTTCCCCTATAGGGATACATGCATTTGCAGGTCTAAATCCAACAGGGATTGTGCTAACTGCTTAAAAGTGGACTCATTCAATTAGTTATCAGTGTGCTCTCTATGCTTTGTTCTCTGTTGAAGTAGCCTTAAGCAGAGGCAAAGGAAATACACTTTAATTTGTATGCATTTGCAGATCTTCCACATAACTGCGAGTTTACTGGAATCACAGGCAATACTTTTTCACCTGATCTTCTTAATGTTTGGCAATGATGATAAGTATACCAATTGCACGTGGCTGCCCAAATTTCATTCTCAGGCATTTGGAAGTCTAAATCAAACACGGTTTGTGCTAGCTGCTTGAAACTTGACTCATTTTATTAGTTCTCAGTGTGCTCTCTATGCTTTGTTCCCTGTTGAAGTAGCCCTAATCAGATGCAAGGAAAACACACTTTCACTTGAAAGTGTTTGCAGAGCTTCCACAGAACTCTGAGTTTACTAGAATATAAGCAAAAATTTTTTCACCCGATCTCATTGATACCTGAAAGGAAAGATGAGTGTAGTAGTTGCAGTTTGCTGCACAAATTTCGTTTTTCTAGGTTGAAGCATTCGTTAGCAAGATCACTTTGAATATTTTGGTTTCACATTTTTGGCCTTTAGGGATACATGCATTTGGAACTCTAAATCAAAAATGGTTTGTGCTAGCACCTTAAAACTTCACCCACTCAATTATTTCTCAGTGTGCTCTCTATGCTTTGTTTCCTGTTGAAGAAGCCCTAAGCAGAGGCAAAAAAAAATACACTTACATTTGAAAGCATCTGCAGAGCTTCCATAGATCTGAGTTTACTGGAATCTCATCAAATGTTTTTTCACCTTATTTTTGATACTTGCCAAGAAAGATGAGTGAACCAGTTTCACTGGCTTCCCAAAATTTGTTTTCTAGCCTGAAGCATTCTTTGGCAGGAACACTTTGAATTTTTCGGTTTCCATTTTTTTTCCCCTATAGTGATACATGCATTTGGAACTCTAAATCAAACATGGTTTGTGCTAGCTACTTGAAACTTGAATCACTCAATTAGTTCTTAGTGTGCTCTCTATTCTTTGTTTCTTGTGGCAATGCCACTGAGCAGAGGCAAGGAAAACACACTTTCTTTTGAAAGCATTTTCAGAGCATCCAGAGAACTCTTATGTTACCTGAATTTTAGCAAACATTTTTTTCACATGATCTTTTTGATACTTGTAGGAAAGATGAGTATACCAGTTGAACATGGCTGCCCAAGGTTCCTTTTTCTAGGTTGAAGCATTCATTTGCAGCAACATTTTGTAATTTTAGGTTTCACTTCATTTACACATATAGGGATACATGCATTTGCAACTCTAAATCAAACACCGTTTGTGCTAGCTGCTTGAAACTTGACTCACTCAATTAGTTTTCAGTGTGATCTCTATGCTTTGTTCCCTGTTCAAGATGCCCTAAGCAGAGGCAAGATAAATACACTTTCATGAAACGTTTGCAGAACTTCCAAAGAACTTGGAGTTTACGGGAATTTCAACAAATATTTTCTTCACACGATTTTATTGATATTCAGAAAGGAAGATGAGTATACCAGTTGCACTTGGCTGCCCAAATTTCATTTTTCTAGGTTGAAGCGTTTGTTGTCAGGAGCACTTTGAATTTTTAAGTTTCACTTCATTTTCCACTATAGGAGTATATGCATTTGGAACTCTAAATCGAACATTGTTTTGTGCTACCTGTATGAAACTTGACTCACTCAGTTAGTTCTCAGTGCACTCTCTATGCTTTTTTCCCCGTTGAAATGGCCCTGAGGAGAAGCAAGAAAAATCCACTTTCATTTGAAAGGGTTTGAAAAGTTTTCACAGAACTCCAAGTTTCCTGGAATCTCGTCAATATGTTTTCACATGATCTTCGTAATACTCTGCAAGGATGATGGGTATACTAGGTGCACTAATTTTGTTATTCTAGTTGGAACCATTCATTGGCAGGAATATTTTGAATTTTTAGGTTTCACTTCATTTTACACTAGAGGGATACATGCATTTGGAACTCTAATCAAACACAGTTTGTGGTAGCTGCTTGAAACTTGACTCCCTCAACTAGTTCAGTGCACTCTCTGTGCTTTGTTCCCTGTTCAAGTATCCCTTAGCAGAGGCAAGTAAATTACACTTCATTTTTAAGCATTTACTGAGCTTCCACAGACTCCGAGTTTACTGGAAACTAAACAAAACTAAACAAATATTTTTTCACCCAATCTTGTTGATACATGGCAGGAAAGTTGAGTATACAATTTCCACTTAGCAGCCCAAATTTGGTTCCTCTAGGTTGAAGCATTCGTTGGCAGGATCTTGTTGATACTGGGGAGGGAAGATAAGTATATGAGTTGCACTTTGCTGCCTAAATTTTACTATTCTACATCGAAGTGTTCGTTGGCAGAAACACTTTGAATTTTTAGGTTTCATTTCATTTTCCCCTATAGAGATACAGGCAACTGGAACTCTAAATCAAACAAAGTTTGTGCTAGCTGCTTGAAACTAGACTCACTCAATTAGTTCCCAGTGCACTCTTTATGCTTTGTTTCCTGATGTAGTAGCCCTAAGCAGAGGCAAAAAAATACACTTTCATTTGAAAGCGTTTGCAGTGCTTCCACGGAACTCTGAGTTTCTTGGATTCTCAGCAAATATTTTTTAACAGATCTTGTTGATACTTGGATGGAAAGATGAGTATACCAGTTGCACCTGGCTGTCCAAATACTGTTCTTCTAGGTAGAAGCGTTCATTTGCAGGAACACTTTGAATTCTTACATTTCACTTCATTTTTTTCTTGTAGAAATACAAGCATTTAGAACTCTAAATCAAAAACGTTTTGTGCTAGATTCTAGAAACTTGACTCACTCAATTAGTTCTAAGTGCACTCGTGATGCTTTGTTTCATGTTGAAGTAGCCCTAACGGGAAGCAAGGAACTAACATTTTCATTTGAATGCATTTGCAGTGCTTCACAGAACTCTGAGTTTACTGGAATCTAAATTTTTTTTCACTGATCTTGTTGATACTTGGCAGGAAAGATGTGTATACCAGTTGCACTTGGCTTCCCATTTTCTTTCTTCTTGGTTGAAGTATTCAATAACAGGAAAACTTTGAATTTTTAGGTTTCAATTTTTTTTCCTTAATAAGGATACATGCATTTGGAATTCTAAATCAACCATGGTTTGTACTAGCTGCTTGATACTTGACTCATTCAATCAGTTCTAAGAGAGTGGTCTATGCTTTGTTTCCTATTGAAGTAGCCCTAAGGTGAGGCAAGGAAAACACACTTTCATTTGATCACGTTTTCAGAGCTTCTGCAGAACTCCGAGTTTACTGGGATCTCAGCACATATTTTTTTGCTTGTTCTTGTTGATACTTGGTAGAAAAGATGAATATACACGTTGCACTTTGTTGACCAAATTTTGTTCATCTAGGTTGAAGTGTTCGTTTGCTGGAACACTTTGCATTTTTAGGTTCACTTCATTTTCCCCTATATGTATACATGCATTTGAAACTCTAAATCAAACACATTTTGTGCTAGCTACTTCAAACGTGACTAACTCAATTAGTTCTCAGTGGGCTCTCTAAGCTTTGTACCCTGTTGAAATAGCCCTAAGCAGAGTCAAGGAAAATACACTTTCATTTGAATGTGTTTGCAGTTTTTCCACAGAACTCTGAGTTTACTGGAATCTCAGCAAATACTTTTTCACCTGATCTTGTTGATACTTGGCAGGAAATGTGTGTATACCAGTTGTGCACGGCTTCCCAAATTTCGTTCTTCTAGGGTGAAGTGTTCGTTTGAAGGAACATTTGAATTTTTAGGTTTCACTTCGTATTCCTCTATAGGGATAAATGCATTTGGAACTCTAACAATCAAAAACATTTTGTGCTAAGTGCTTGAAACTTGACCCACTCATTTAGTTTTCCATGTGCTCTCGATGTTTGTTCCCTTTTGAAGTAGCCCTAAGCACAGTAAGGAAAATAAAATTTCATTTGAAATCATTTGCAGTGCTTCCACAGAACTCCGAGTTTACTGGAATCTAAACAAATATTTTTTCAACTGACCTTGTTGATACTTAACAGTAAAGATGAGTATATGCGTGGCACTTGCTTGCCCAAATTTCATTCTTCTAGGTCAAAGCGTTCGTTGGCAGGAACACTTTGAAATTTTAGGTTTCACTTCGTTTTCCCCTATAGAGATACATGCCATTGGAACTCTAAATCAAATAGAGTTTCTGCTTGCTGCTTGAAACTGGACTCACTTAATTAGTTCTCATTGTTCTCTCTATGCTTTGTTCCCTGTTGTAGTAGCCCTAAGCAGAGGCAAGGAAAATACACTTTAATTTGAAAGCATTTGCAGAGCTTCCACAGAACGCTGCGTTTTTTGGAGTCTCAGCAAATATTTTTTTTTACCCGAACTTTTTGATACTTAGCAAGAAAGTTGAGTATACCAGTTGCACTTGTTTGCCCCAAATTCATTCGTCTAGGTTGAAGCTTTGGTTTGCAGGAACACTTTGAATTTTTAGTTTTCACTTCATTTTTCTCCTATAGAAATACATGCATTTGAATTTCTAAATCAAACATAGTTTTTGTTTGCTGCTTGAAACTTGTCTCATTCAATTAGTTCTCTATGTGCTCTCTATGATTTGCTCCCTGTTGAAGTAGCCCTAAGGAGAGGGAAGGAAAACCACTTTCATTTGAAAGTGTTTGTAGAGTTTCCACAGAACTCTGTGTTTACTGGAATCTTAACACATATTTTTTCAGAGGATCATTTTGATTCTTGGCAGGAAACATATGTATACCAAATGCACTTGATGACCCAAATTTGGTTCTTTGAGGTTGAAACATTTGTTTTCAGGAACACTTTCAATTTTAAGGTTTCAATTCATTTTTCCCTGTAGGAATACATGCATTTTTAACTCTAAATCAAACACGTTTTGTGCTACCAGCTAGAAGTTTGATGCACTAAATTAGTTTTCAATACACACTATATGTTTTGTTCCCTGTTTAAGTATCCCTAAGCAAAGACATGGAAAATTCAATTTCATTTGAAAGCATTTGCAGAGCTTCCACAGAACTCCGAGTTTACTGGAATCTCAGCAAATATTTGTTCACCCAATCTTGTTGATACTTGGCAGGAAAGATGAGTATACCAGTTTGCACTTGGCTGCCCAAATTTCATTCTTCTATGTTGAAGCGTTCATTTTCAGAAACACTTTGAGTTTTTAGGTTTCACTTAACTATCCCCTATAGGGATACATGCATTTGGAAATCTAAATCAAACAAGTTTTGTTCTACCTGCTTGAAACTTGACTCACACAATTAGTTTTGACTGGACTCTCTATGATTTGTGCCTTGTTGAAGTAGCCCTAAGCAGAGGCAAGGAAAATAT
>NW_026008252.1:29436-36834 GCF_001458135.2 Marmota marmota marmota | reverse complement strand
ATACACTTTCATTTGAAAGCATTTGCAGAGTTTCCACAGAACTCCGAGTTTACTGGAATCTCAACAAATATTTTTTCATCCAAACTTTTTGATACTTGGCAGCAAAGTTGAGTATACCAGTTGCACCTGGCTGCCCAAATTTTGTTCTGCTAGGTTGAAGCGTTCATTTGCATGAGCACTTTGAATTTTTAGGTTTCACTTCATTTTCCCCTATAGGGATACATGCATTTGGAACTTTAAATCAAACCCCATTTGTGCCAGCTGCTTGAAACTTGACTCAATCAATTAGATCTTGATGCACTCTCTATGTGTTGTTCCTTTTGAAGTACCCCTAAGCAGGGGCAAGGAAAATACACTTTCATTTGAAAGCATTTGCAGAGGTTCCACAGAACCCCTTGTTTATTGGAATCTCACAAAATATTTTTTCACCCCATCATTTTAATACTTGGCAAGAAAGATGAGTATACCAGTTACACTTGGCTGCTCAAATTTCCTTCTTCTATGTTGAAGTCTTCGTTTGCAGGAACCCTTTGAATTTTTAGGTTTTATTTCATTTTACACTCTAGGGATACATGCATTTGAAACTCTAATTCAAACACAGTTTGTGCTAGCTGCACAAAACTTGACTCACTTAATTAGTTCTCAGTGCGCTCTCTATGCTTTGTTCCCTTTTGAAGTAGTCCTAAGCAGAGGCATGGAAAATATACATTCATTTGAAAGCATTTGCAGAGCTTCCAAGGATCCGAGTTTACTGAAAACTCAGCAAATATTTTTTCACCCACACAAGTTGATACATGACAGAAAAGATTAGTGTACCATTTGCACTGGGGTGCACAAATTTTGTTCTTCTATGTTGAAGCATCTATTTGCAGGAACTCTATGGATTTATAGGTTTCACTTCATTTTTCCCTATAGTGAAACATGCATTTGGAATTCTAAATCAAACATGGTTTTTGCTAGCTGCTTGAAACTTGGCTTACTGAATTAGTTCTCAGTGCACTCTCTTTGCTTTGTTCCCTGTTGAAATAGCGCTATGCAGATCTCCTGCACTACTAGCACCCTAACTTTATACTAGATGTTCTAAACATAGAAATTACCTAGTGAGATCAAAATAAATACACATAAACTCAATTTATGTTTTTCTTGCCCAGCTACGACATGGTCCATCCTGGCTTCTGCCTCGAGCCACCAGATGTGGTAGTGAGATTTATACAAGAGACCAGCAAGAGAGAAGAAGTCCATGCCAGAGAGTGGGCTTTTATTGGGGAACAAAAAATTCAGTGGAAAATTCCATCCAATGAAGGTTGATGGGGACAGCATTCCAAGGTGCGGGTCAATGATTGGTTTCATGGTCAATGGTCTGTCACACCCCCACACGGACTGGCACTCACACCTAAGAAGTGTGGGGATAAGCTCTGACACAGCTGGCCTGAGTGCCTCACCCCCAGGAAGGGAGGTACCCAATCACGTGTGAGAATGGCTTCCCACATATCCCCCCTTTTTTCTCTTAAAAATCAAGCAATGATTTACTCTCTTGAGTTTCTGCAATCTTGTTCCAAAGACTTGCCATCCTATAATTCAACACAAAAGAGAATTAACCACAAAGTGAACAATCCAATAATGTACCAGGCCAAGTGTTTAATAATATTTCCAGGGTTAAATCCATTTAACTCCTTCAATATTTGGTTAGCCAAAGAAGAAGGATCTGAAAAATCAGCTCTATTATGTTGAATGTCTTGGATATGGTTATGAAGTTCCAGAAGATCCAAGCTATTATTATTATTTTGTCAAATACCTAACAAATGGTTCTTAACCTTCTCTCAATACCAGAGAAAAGCATTGTTCTTGGCAGCTATAACACACATATTTAAAATTTGAGTGACATTTAAGCCTTTTCTTAAACTTTAAAGCTGAAATTTCATTACCTATGTCTATAACAGTCACCTCTAAGGTGTTTAACTGGGTCTCAATCCTTTCATCAATATTTACTTGATTATGCAGAGCCTTGGAAATATATGTTGGGCCAAGTTATTAAGAAATTTTGCATGTTGAATATTTTCAGACAAGTTTAAAGAGGCAGACACACTGGATGCAATGAAAGAAACTAGCGCCAAAACACCAACAATTATAATTCCAATAGCATGTTTACGTCTTGCTAGCTGGGCATAAATTTGCTGCAAGATTGAAAACAAGCATCAGCATACCATGGCTCCAAAATATTAGCAGACAATAAAACAAAAGAGGGCTGATGAAGTATCAGCACTCATTTTCCTCCATTATACCTTGTAATGCAATTTGTTAGGTTATATTTGTTACATGTAACAACACATCTGTCATCTATCCATTTAACTTTTACAATTCCAATAATTAAAATATAAGGAGATTGGACACAGGCTCATAAGCCATAGCAAGATCCCTCCTTACAGCTCTTGCCCACAAATTTTGGTAAAGGTTTTTCCGTAAAATGTAAGAATTCTGAGTCAGCAATTAAGTGCCAAACATCTTTTTGAATACCATCCTCATTGTAATTCAAAATATTACTAATGAATCCTGCAGGTGTCATAGCAGAATTTTTTTCATAATTGTCTTATCAATTTTTGGAGACTCATCTAAAATATACCCACTACCTTTAGACACCTTATGTTGTACAGGAAAAGTATTTACAAAATCTATCTACTTAAGAAAGGTGCCAATCTCAATTGAAGAACTATTTGGACAGTGGGGTATTCATGGAGGTTTTGCATAAATGACTGGTTTGATATGGGAAAGTCCCATCTTAATGAATGATCTAGTATAAGGTTTTAAGTTACCATAAATAGAATGATTAGTCAGTCTAGGTCTACCAATCACTGTCTTCTCCTCAAATGATAATTTCAGACAGCCAGCATGTTTATCATGTGACCAACACATAGGTGTAAGGGCACTGTAGCCAGAATAATTAAATCTAGTCACATGACTGAGAGTAATATGAGTATCTGTAAATCCTCCTATCATGAATGAGTCATTAGTAAACACTGGAATAGATTCTCCAGTCCACACAGCTGGGTGTACCAGGAGTGGATCTGGGAAATATGTCCAGTAAGTTTCTGCTTGGCTCCCCTTTACCTGAGAGCCCAGCAGGGCAATCACAGTAGCTACCATCATCACTGTGGTCATGTTTTTTCCTAGGAGTTGAATTATTCGGGAAGCCTGTGTTGTTAGCTTCTTCATGTCTTCCCATGAAATCAGCTTTTCGGCTGGGTTGATCTGGTTTCTCTTTGTCCTTCTTTGATATCTCTTCCTTTTGAATGGGGGCTTCTCCGGGTCAATCTTCAGTCACTTGAATCTTGGTTCTATCTCTTCCATGTCTGACTGGGCATTCAGACACCCAGATAGGGCGGAAAATACCTTCTGGAAAAATACAAGCATGACCTCTGCCCTACATAATCACTGGATATGGGCCTTTACATTGACCAGTCTGTAAATCTTTCCACAAAGCTCTGCCTAAAGGGCCTGTTACTGCTGGAGACACATGTCTCTCAGCTGCAGTGTGACCTTATTCTTCATAATTTAAAAAAAATTAAAACAAACAAGGCATGATTGAGGCTATTTTGGGGAGTCATAAACCTATTCTGCCCTTTTAATTTTTGTAATTGAAGCTTAATAGATAAATGAGGTCCTTCCACAATGGCTTGAACTTGGGGGTTATAAAGAATTCTTGTTTTATGATTAATTTGAAACTCTTGGCAAAATTGTTGAAAATAAGAGCTTACATAAGCTGGTGCATTATCTGTTTTAATCTGTAAAGGGCACCCTAACACAGCAAAGGCTGTTGGCAATGAGAAATTACGTGTTGAGTATTTTTTTTTGTACGTGCTCGGGCAAAAATAAATCTGGAATATGTGTCAACTATTACATGTACATAACATTGCTTATCAGATTGAAGAATATGAGGTACATCCATTTGCCATATTTGATTTGGTTTTAATCCAAAGGGATTTACCCCTGATGGCGGAGAGGGAGAATAATGACAAACTTAGGGTAGTGACTTACAATTTGACGAGCTTGTTCTTGGTAATATTAAATTTTTTTATGTAAGCTAGAAGCATTTTGATGATGCAAGGAATGGGAAGCTTGTGCACAATCATATGGAGACATCTATTGACAAACAGCTACTAATTTATCAATCTTGTCATTACCTGAAGCTAAAGGTCTTGGAAGATTAGTGTGAGCCCATATGTGTCCTATGAAACATGGGTATTTTTGCATTTGCATTGCCTTTTGTAAATTATGAAATAATTCAAATAACTCTTGTGATGAAGCATACTGAAGTTTCAATATTTTTGGTAACTCTGACTGCATATAAGTTGCCAGAATAAATGTTAATAAGCTCATCTGTAAAGTAATTGAAGGCACAAATCAGAGCTTGAAGCTCTGCTCTCTGGGCAGAAGTATATGAAGTTTGCATTACCTCTGTGTGGACACAACTATAAAAACCTGCTTTACCTGAGCTTGAACCATCAGTGGACACAGATAGGGCTCCATGTATAGGGTGGACATGTAAATCTTTAGAAGCAGTGTTAATGATGGAAATTGAATATTTTTATCATGAGGGTAATGACTATCTATCTGGCCAGGAAAATCAGCAAAAGCTATCTGCCATAAGCTGGAAGTTTGAAAAAGCCAATTATTGTGTTGAACAGAAAATGGAATAACTATGATATCAGCCTCAGATCCAATTAATTGTAAAACTCTCATTCTACCTTTAATTACTAATTTAGCAATAGAGTCATGGAAAGGAATCAATGTTTTTTCAGGAGAATAGGCTAAATAAATCCACTCAATAACTCCCAATCTTTGCCATATGGCTCCTGTTGGGGTATGCTCAGTTGGAAATATTAATAAATACACTATTTACTTAGGATCAACTCTAGTAAGTTGTGCATTTCTAATTGAACTTTCAACCCTTTTTAAAGCTGTTCTAGCCTCTATTGTCAGCTGACGTGGAGAGGCTGGAGAAGGATTTACTTGTAATATCTGAAATAAAGGACTTAAATCAGAAGTAGTAAGTTTTAAGGATGGCCTCAGCCAATTGATATCTCCTAATAGTTTTTGAAAATAATTAGGGTATGTAACTCCTTAAACTTTATCTGAAGATTCTGAGGATGGATTGTACGTCCTTGAATTTTCTGACATAAATATTGAAAAGGAGGCATATTTTGTATTTTTTGAGAAGCAATGCATAAGTCCATTGCTGTAGGTGAAGGCTGTAACTGAGTAAAAATTTCTGAAAGTACCTCTGGATTAGCATGAGTGAATAATATATCATCCATAAAATGAATAATATATGCATCAGGAAAGCTATTTCTTATGGGAGCTATCACCAGATCTACATATTTCTGGCATTATGTAGGACTGTTATGCATTCTTTGGGGGAGTACTTTCCAGCAATATCTTTTAACAGGTTCTTTAAAATTAATTGCTGGGACAGTGAAGGCAAATTTTTCACAATCTCCAGGATGTAACCTTATAGAGAAAAAACAATATTTTAAATCTATTATCATCAAGCTCTAGTTTAAAGCGATGGCTGTGGGGGAAGGAAGTCCTGGCTGTAATGATCCCATAGGCTGAATTGCATGATTTATTGCCCTTAAATACTGTAGTAATCTCCAACTACCTGACTTTTTCTTAATAACAAAAATGAGGGTGTTCCAAGGACTAAGTGTTGGTTCTATATTACCAGACTGAAGTTGTTCCTCAACTAACCCATGAATTACTTTAAGTTTTTCCCCTGAGATGGGCCACTGAGAAATTCATATAGGCTCCTCTGTGAGCCAGGTGATTTTTTCAGCTGTCTTTAGGATTGGAAAAACACTCAGGACCCCTAGTAAAAATTTTGGTTTGGAGCATTTACTAATCTCTTTCTCGGAGACTGGTTTGTAAGCAGATACTCTCCCTGAAAAGTTTCCTTATCACCTCCAGGAAATAAACCCTGATTAACCTGCTCAATCGATCTTATAGAATTTGGAGTTACTAAAACAATCCCATTTTTGCTAAAATATCCCTTCCACATAGGTTTTCTGGTAAGGACTCTAACATATAATGTTTTAAAACTCCACTTTTCTCATCAGAATCCTCCCAACGGAGTTAATTTGCACATTGAGCAGGCTGTGAAATTTGTTCAATTCCCTCTAGGTTAGCTGGTGCTACATGTAAAGGCCAATTCCTAGGCCAGAATCTACAAGAAAAAAAAACACAGAAATATCTGCCCCAGTATCTAGATTCTTTGATTTTTTTTATGATTAATTTTAAGTTCCAGTAAAGGGCACTCCTGTCGCACTAATTGAGACCAGTACACTCTGTCTGGAAGTTTGGAAACTGAATTTACTTTAGGGTGTTCATCTGAATCCCAGGGCAATAAAATTCATTGGGCAAATGCATCCTTGGGAGTAAGGTGTAGGGCACAATTGGACCTTAAAGTAACATTTAATTGTCCTTTAAAATTAGAATCTATTATTCCAGGTATTACCTTGATGGCCCCTTTTATTACGTCCCCAAATTAAACCTATACTTTTTTCAGGGAGCAGCCTGAAAATCTCAATAGGGATTTGATTCGGCCCTGATTCAGGGTTTAATTAAATTGTCATTGAGGGTTGTAAGGAAACTATCTGTGATTTATGTTCAGGTAGAAATGGTGGCCCACTCTGGTCCGCGCCACTGATGTCAAATTTTGTGATCCCTCATCCAATTCCCCATTTCTTTGGTCGGCCCAGAGAGGGGCTGATCAGAAGTTTTTTTGTTTTCTCACCAAGAGGAAATGACGACAAGAAGGAGGGCTGAGCAGCACAATCTTGATTCTCCATGTGGGGTTGAGTCCAGTAACATCTATTATCAACAGCAGAGCGAGACCTGGACTTAAAATTATGAATATAGCATTCCCTAGTGAAGTGGCCATTTATCCCACAAAGATAATACCTCCAGTGGTGTTTTCGTAATAAATTCTGTGGCTGTAAGATCTGCTTTAAGGCGGCAGCCAACGTTACTGTTTGTAAATGGGTGGAATCAATCTCAGAACACACGTGGATAAACTCAGAAACTGTCCCTTTTTTCTGATGGAGTCTGAGAACATCCTGCCAATATTTATTTGCATTTTCAATTCCCAATTGTTTAGCAATAAATTCACAAGTCCCTGTTTCTCCTATTGAGCAGATGGCCGTGTGATACAGCCTTGTCATGAAATCAGAATGATTCACTTGCACCTTGTTTAACATTAGTTAGAACTAAATTAAACTGGTCCTTAGAGCCGCCCCCTCCCCCTGCGCCGGCAAGGTAGACGGAACTGTGACCACCCACAGAGCAGGCCCAGCGGCCTGCTGAGGGGCAGAGCCGCCCCCCACCCCCCGCGCCTGCCAGGTAGGC
>NW_026008252.1:15589-25889 GCF_001458135.2 Marmota marmota marmota | reverse complement strand
AACCCAATCAACAAATGGGCCAAGGACCTGAACAGACACTTCTCAGAGGAGGACATACAATCAATCAACAAGTACATGAAAAAATGCTCACCATCTCTAGCAGTCAGAGAAATGCAAATCAAAACCACCCTAAGATACCATCTCACTCCAGTAAGATTGGCAGCCATTATGAAGTCAAACAACAACAAGTGCTGGCGAGGATGTGGGGAAAAGGGTACACTTGTACATTGCTGGTGGGACTGCAAATTGGTGCAGCCAATTTGGAAAGCAGTATGGAGATTTCTTGGAAAGCTGGGAATGGAGCCACCATTTAACCCAGCTATTCCCCTTCTCGGTCTATTCCCTAAAGACCTATAAAGAGTATGCTACAGGGACACTGCTACATCGATGTTCATAGCAGCACAATTCACAATAGCAAGACTGTGGAACCAACCTAGATGCCCTTCAATAGATGAATGGATAAAAAAATGTGGCATTTATACACAATGGAGTATTACTCTGCATTAAAAAATGACAAAATCATAGAATTTACAGGGAAATGGATGGCATTAGAGCAGATTATGCTAAGTGAAGCTAGCCAATCCCTAAAAAACAAATGCCAAATGTCTTCTTTGATATATGGAGAGTAACTAAGAACAGAGTAGGGTCGAAGAGCATGAGAAGAAGATTAACATTAAACAGGGATGAGAGGTGGGAGGGAAAGGGAGAGAGAAGGGAAATTGCATGGAAATGGAAGGAGACCCTCAGAGTTATACAAAAGTACATACAAGAGGAAGTGAGGGGAAAGGGAAAAATAATACAAGGGAGACAAATGAATGTCAGTAGACTGGGCAGAGAGAGAAGAGGTGAGGGGAGGGGAGGGGGGATAGTAGAGGATAGGAAAGGCAGCAGAACACAACAGACACTAGTATGGCAATATGTAAATCAATGGATGTGTAACTGATGTGATTCTGCAATCTGTATATGGGGTAAAAATGGGAGCTCATAACCCACTTGAATCAAAGTGTGAAATATGATATATCAAGAACTATGTAATGTTTTGAACAGCCAACAATAAAAAATTTAAAAAAAAATAAACTGGTCCTTAGAAATTATCTGTTTCCAGGCATGTTTAGCACAGCCAGTTATCTGATCATACACCGCAAATTAATAATTTAATTGTCTTTTCAAATCAGCAAATTCAACCGTTCCTAAAAGCATTTCTACTGGTATCTGCAGATTCTGTCTCCTATTTTTTTCTGCTTGTTCAGCACAAAAATCAGACCAATAATACCTCCAAAGCAAGAAATCTCCACCACTCAGACAAGACCTGGCTAATGAAACACAGTCGCTCCGTGGGAGCATTTGTGATGCTATAGTCTCAAGCAAATTTTGCACAAAAGGTGAATTGGAACCATAAACCTCATAAGTGCTCTTTAATTCTTTGATAGTCTTAAAAGGAATTATCGTGTGAATATGAACCTGTTGATCTTGCTCATTAATCTGTTCAAAAACTGGGAAAAGATGAAAACCACTATTGTCCTCCTCCGCCTCTTGTGCCTTCTTAATACCTCGCTGGAACAGGGTAAGAAAAGTCATTGTTAATTCAGAGTACCTGCTAATTTTTTTCCCTTTCAGCAGATAATGGCCAAATTCTAATAGCCTGGGCAGGCAGTGTTAAACACAATCTGTTAAAATTTCCCCTAAGTCCTGAATTTCAATGTCTGATTTTTCTTCCTCAGACTTCGACTCGTGGGAAGAATTTTAGCTATTGCCATCTTGAAATTGGGCTCCTAAGCCACGTGGTGGAGAAGGGCTTTGTGCCTCTCTAGGAATTACTTCCTGATTTTCCTTTTTGGGAGGATTTTCTATGCTTCCAGAGGACTTTGTATGCCTCCAGGAAGACTTACTAGGCCTCAGGGGGTTTCCTTTCTAAGATCCTCATCTCTATGATCCTCATTTCTATGATCTTCCTCCAAGCTACCTTGACCATGTTCCTGCAAGCTTACATTTTGTACTTTAGGCTTAGGCTCGAGAGATTTTGTTTTTAACCAGCTTAAGGGAAAGGAGATTACCTTAGCCTCAGGCAGGTTTTCCATTTGAATAGATTTAATGGATCTCTGAATGCCTTTTAATAGAATGCCTTTTAATGCTCCCTCGTGGGTGCTAAATCTGCTGCAGGAACAGTGTGCTGGCTGCATACTAGAGGTTCTAAACATAGAAGTTAACTAGTGACATCAAAATAAAGACACATAAACTCAATTTAACTTTTTCTTGCCCAGCAAAAAGACAGCCCTTCCTGGCTCCTGCCTCGAGCCACCTGATGTGGTAGCAAGGTTTACACAAGAGATCAGCAGAAGACAGAAAGAGCATGCCAGAGAGTGGGCTTTTATTGGGGAACAAAAATTCAGGGGAAATTTCCATCCAATGATGGTCGAGGGGGACAGCATTCCAAGGTCAGTGTCAGTGAATGGTTTCAGGGACAATGGTAAGTCACACCCCCACAGGAACAGGCACTCAAAACTAAAAAGGGTCAGGATAAGCCCTCAAACATCTGGCCTGAGCGCCTCACACCAAGTCAGGAGGTACCAAATCACGTGTGAGAACAGCTTCACACAAGCAGAGACAAGAAAAATACACTTTAATTTGAAAGGGTTTGCAGAACTTCCACAGAACTCCGAGTTTACTGGAATCTCAGCAAATATTCTTTCACCTAGTCTTGTTGATACTCAGCAGGAAAGATGAGTATACCATTTGCACTTGGATGCTCAAATTTCATTCTTCTAGTTTGAAGCATTCGTTTTCAGGAACACTTTGAATTTTAAGTTTCACTTCTTTTTCCCTATAGAAATGCAAGCATTTGGATCTCCAAATCAAACACGGTTCTTGCTAGCTGATTTAAACGTGACTCACTCAATTAGTTCTCAGTGTGCTGTCTATGCTTTGTTTCCTATTGACATATCCCTAAGCAGGAGGAAAGGAAAATACACTTTCATTTGAAAGCATTTGAAGAGCCAACACAGAACTCCGAGTTTACTGGAATCTCAGCAAATGTTTTTTTTCACCCAATCTTTTTGACACTTGGCAGGAAAGATGAGTATAGTAGATGAACTTGGCTGCCCAAATTTCATTCTTCTAGTTTGAAGCATTTGAAGGTACACTTTGAATTTTTAGGTTTCACTTCGTATACCCCAATAGGGATACAAGCATTTAGAACACGAAATCAAACACGGTTTGTGCTAGGTGCTTGAAACAGAACTCAATAAATTAGTTTTCAGTGCAATCTCTATGCTTTGTTCCCTGTTGAAGTAACCCTAGGCAGAGGTACGAATAATACACTTTAATTTGAAGGTGTTTGCAGAGCTTCCAGAGAACTCCGTGTTTATTGGAATCACAGCAAATATTTTTTCACTGGATCTTGTTGATTCTTGGCATCAAATATGAGTATTCCAATTGCACTTGGCTGCCCAAATTTCATTCTTCTATGTTGAAGCTTTTGATTGCAGGAACACTTTGAGTATTTAGGGTTCACACTGTTTTCCACTCTAGAGTTACATGCATTTTTAACTCTAAATCAAACATGGTTTGTGCTAGCTCTTAAATCTTGACTCACTCAAGTAGTTTTCAGTACACTCTCTATGCTTTGTTCCTTGTTGAAGTTGCCCTAAGGAGAAGCAAGGAAAATACACTTTCATTTGAAAGCATTTGCAGAGCTTCCAAAGATCTCCGAGTTTTCTGGAATCTCAGCAAATATTTTTTCTCCCAATCTTGTTGATACTTGTCAGGAAAGATGAGTGTCCCATTTGCACTTGGCTGCCAAAATTTCGTTCTTCTACTTTGACGCATTCGTTTGCCGGCAGTTTGAATTTCTAGGTTTCACTTTGTTTTCTCCTGTAGGGATACATACATTTGGAACTCTAAATCAAACACAGTTTTTGCTAGCTGTTTGAAACTTGACTCATTCAATTAGTTCTCAGTGCACTCTCTATGCTTTGTTCCCTGATGAAGTAGCCATAGGCAGAGGCAAGGAAAATACACTTTCACTTGAACCCATCTGCAGAGCTTAAAAAGGACTCCGAGTTTACTGGAATTTCAGCAAATATTTTTTCACCCTGTCTTCTTGATACATGGCAGAAAAGATTGCACTGGATTGCCAAAAATTTTGTTCTTCTAGGTTGAAGCATTCGTTTGAAGGAACACTTTGAATTTTTGTTTTCACTTTGTTTTCCCCTTAAAGGGATACATGCATTTGGAACTCTAAATCAAACACATTTTGTGCTATCTGCTTGAAACTAGACTCAATTAATTCATTCTTAGTTTACTCTCTGTGCTTTCTTCCCTGTTGAAATAGCCCTAAGCAGAGACAAGGAAAATACACTTTCATTTTAAAGCATTGGCAGAGCTTCCACAGAACTCTGAGTTTACTGGAAAGTGACCAATTGTTTTTTCAAACCGATCTTGTTGATACTTGGCAGTAAAGGTGTGTATACCACTTGCACTTGGCTGCCCAAATTTGGTTCTACTAGGGTGAAGCGATCGTTTGCAGGACACTTTGAATTTTTAGATTTAACTTCATTTTCCCCGGTAGGGATAATTGCATTTGGAACACAAATTCAAACACGGTTTGTGCTAGCTGCTTTAAATTTGACTCACTCAATTAATTTTCCATGTGCTCTCTATGCTTTTTTCCTGTTGAAGTAGCCCTAAACACAGGCAAGAAAAATACACTTTCATTTGAAAGCGTATGCAGAGCTTCCACAGAAGTCCGAATTTACTGGAATCTCAGCAAATATTTTTTGGCCCTATGTTTTTGATACGTAGTACCAAAGATGAGAGTAGCAGTTCAACTTGGCTGCCCAAATTTCCTTCATCTAGGTTGAAGCGTTCATTTGCAGGAACACTTTGAATATTTAGGTTTCACATCCTTTCCCCCTATAGGTATATATGCAATTGAAACTCTAAATCCAACACAGATTGTCCTAGGTGCTTGAAACTTGACTCAGTCAATTAGTTCTCAGTGTGCTCTCTATGCTTTGTTCCATGTTGAAGTAGCCCTAAGCATAGGCAAGTAAAATACACTTCCATTTAAAGAGTTTGCAGAGCTTCCACAGAAATCTGAATATACAGGAATCTCAGCAAATATTTTTCACCCGATCTTGTTGATACTTGGAAGGAAAAATATGTATACCAGTTGCACTTGGCTGCTCAAATTTAATTCTTATAAGTTGAAGCATTCATTTGCAGGAACACTATGAAGTTTTAGGTTTCACTTCATTTTCCCCT
This sequence comes from Marmota marmota marmota, assembly GCF_001458135.2. Taxonomy (NCBI): domain Eukaryota; kingdom Metazoa; phylum Chordata; class Mammalia; order Rodentia; family Sciuridae; genus Marmota; species Marmota marmota. Next base: position 20,627 of record NW_026008252.1, on the reverse strand, counting down.
ATAGGGATTCATGCATTTGGAACTCTAAATCAAACACGGATTGTGCTAGCTGCTTAGAAATTGACTCATTCAATTATTTCTCAGTGCACTCTCTATGTGTTTATCCTTTTTTTTAAAGTATCCCTAAGCAGAGGCAAGAAAAATACACTTTCATTTAAATCATTGTCATAGCTTCCACAGAACTCTGAATTTACAGGAAACTGACCAGTTGTTTTTTTCCCCATCTTGTTGATACTTTTCAGGACAGATGAGTATACCAGTTGCAATTGGCTGCACAAATTTCATTCTTCTACGTTGATGCCTTCACTTGCAGGAACACTTTGAATTTTTAGGTTTCACTTCATTTTCCCATATAGGGATCCTTGCATTTGGAACACAAATTAACACATGGGTTGTGCTAGCTGCTTTAAATTTGACTCAGTCAATTAATTTTCCAGGGGCTCTCAATGCTTTTTTCCTTGTTGACCTAGCCCCAAAGACAGTCAAGGAAAATAAACTTTCATTTGAAAGTGTTTGCATAGCTTCCACAGAACTCTGAATTTACTCGAATCTCAACAAATAATTTTTGGCCCGATCATGTTGATACGTGGTACAAAGATGAGTGTATCAGGTAACTTAGCTGTTCAAAATTCGTTCTTCTAGGTTGAGGAAGAATTTGAATTTTGGTTTCATTTTGTTTTCCCCTAAAGGGATACATGCGTTTGGAACTCTAAATCAAACGTGGTTTCTGCTAGCTGTTTAAAACTAGACTCACTCAATTCATTCTCAGTTTGCTCTTTATGTTTTGTTCCCTGTTGAAGTAGCCCTACACAGAGGCAAAGAAATACACTTGAATTTGAAAGCATTTTCAGAGCTTCCAAAGAACTTCAATTTACTGGAATATCAGCAAATATTTTTTCACCCAAACTTTTTGATACTTGGAACCAAATATGAGTATACCAGTTGCACTTGTCTGCTGAAATTTCATTCTTCAATGTTGAAGCGTTTGTTTGCAGGAACATTTTGAATTTTTAGGTTTCACTTCCTTTTCACTTATAGGGATGTATGCATTTAGAACTATAACTAAAACACTGTTTTTTCAAGCTGCTTAAAATTGAACTCACTCAATTCATTCTTAGGGTGCTCTCTATGCATTGTTCCCTCTTGTAGTAGCCCTAAATAGAGGCAATGAAAATATACTTTAATTTGAAAGCATTTGCAGAGCTTCCACAGAACTCCGAATTAACTGGAATCTCAGCAAATATTTTTTCACCTGATCTTGTTGATACTTGGCAAGAAAGATGAATATACGAGTTACACTTGGCTGTCCAAATTTTGTTCTTCTAGTTTGAAGTGAAAATTTAGAGGAACATTTTGAATTTTTAGGTTTCACTTTCATTTCCCCCATACGTATATAGGCATTTGGAACTCTAAATCAAACACAGATTGTGCTAGCTGTTTTGAACTTGACTCAGTCAAGTATTTCTCAGTGCAATCTCTATGCTTTATTCCCTGTTGATGTAGCTCTATGCAGAGGCAAAGAAAATATACTTTCATTTGAATGTATTTGCAGAGCTTCCAAAGAACTCCGAGGTTACTGGAATCTCAACAAATATTTTTTCACCCGAACTTGTTCGTACTTGACAGGAAAGATGAGAATACCACTTGCACTTGGCTGCCCAAATTTTGTTCATCCAGGTTGAAGCCTTCGTTTGCACGAACACTTTGAAATTTTAAGTTTCACTTCATTTTCTTCTATGGGGATACATGCATTTAGAAGTGTAAATCAAACACGGTTTGTCCTAGCTTCTTGAAACGTGACTGACTCAATTAGTTCCCAGTATACTCTATACATTGTTACCTGTTGAAATAGCCCTAAGCAGAGGCAAGGAAAATACACTTTCATTTGAAAGTGTTTTTAAAACTTCCGCAAAACTCCAAGTTTATTGGAATCTCAGCAAATATTTTTTTACACCATCTTTTTGATACATGGCACCAAAGGTGAGTGTAGCAGTTATACTTGGCTGCCTAAATTTCATTCATCTAGATTGAAGCGTTCATTTGCAGGAACACTTTGAATTTTTGGTTTCACTTCGTTTTCTTTTATACGAATACATGCAGTTGAAACTCTATATCAAACAAGGTTTGTGCTAGCTTCTTGAAACTTGACTCACTCAATTAGTTTTCTATGTACTCTCTATGCATTGTTAGCTGTTGAAGTAGACCTAAGCAGAATTAAAGTAAATACACTTTCTTTTGAAAATGTTTTCAGAGCTTCCAAAGAACTCCGAGATTCCTGGAATATCAACAAATATTTTTTGACCCGACCTTGTTGATACATAGCAATAAAGATGAGTATACCATTTGCACTTGGCTGCCCAAATTTCGTTTTTCAATTTTGAAGTGTTGTTTTGCAGGAACACTTTGATTTTTAGGTTTCACTTCATTGTCGCCTATAAGGATACATGCATTTGGAACTCTAAATCAAACACGGGTTGTGCTAGTTGCTTGAAACTTGACTCACTCAATTAGTTCTCACTATGGTCTCTATGTGTTGTTCCCTTTTGAAGTAACCATAAGCAGAGGCAAAAAAAATACACTCTCTTTTGAAAGCATTTGCAGAGCTTAGACAGGAACACCAAGTTTACTAGAATCTCAGGAATTATTTTTTTCACCTGAACTTGTTGATACTTGGCACTAAAGATAAGTATACATGTTGAAATTTGCTGCCAAAATTACATTCTTTTAGAATGAAACGTTCATTTGCAGGAAAAAATTGAATTTTTAGGTTTCACTTTGTTTTCCCATAAAAGGACACATGCATTTGGAACTCTAAATCAAACACGGTTTGTGCTATCTGCTTTAAAATAGACTCATTCAATTAGTTCTCAGTGCTCTCTCTATGTTTTGATCCCTGTTTAAGTTGCCCTAAGCAGTGGCAAAGAAAATACACTTCCATTTGAAAGTGTTTGAAGAGCATCCACAGAGTCTGAGTTTGTTGGAATCACAGCAAATATTTTTTCATCGTGTTGATACATGGCAGGAAAGATGAGTGTACCAGTTGGACTTGGTTGCCCCAATTTCGTTCTTCTAGATTGAAGCGTTCATTTTAGGAACACTTTGAAATTTTAGGTTTCACTTTGTTTTCCCCTAAAGGGATACATGCATTTGGAACTCTAAATCAAACATGGTTTGGTAGCTGCTTGAAACTAGACTCACTCAATTCATTCTCAGTTCACTGTCTATGCTTTGTTCCCTGTTGAAGTAGCACTAAGCAGAGGTATAGAAAATACACTTTCATTTGAAAGCATTTTCAGAACTTCCAAAGAATTCTGAGTTTACTGGAATCTCAGCAAATATTTTTTCACCCAGTCTTGTTTATGCTTACAGGAAAGATGAGTATACCACTTGTACTTGGCTGCCCAAAGTTTGTTCTTCTAGGTTGAAGGGTTTGTTTGCAGAAACACATTGTATTTTTAGGTTTCACTTCATTTTCCCCTATAGGGTAATTGCATTTGGAACTCTAAATCAAACGCTGTTTATGCTAGCTGCTTGAAATTTGACTCACTCAATTAGTTCTCTGTGAACTCTCTATGCTTTGTTCCATTTTGAAGTAGTCCTAAACACAGGAAAAGAAAATACGCTTTCATTTGAAACTGTTTTCAGAGCTTCCACAGAACTCCGAGTATACTGGAATCTCAGCAATTATTTCTTCACCTGATCTTGTTGATACTTGGCAGTAAAGATTAGTACACTAATTGAACTTGGCTGCCCAAATTTCTTTCTTCTAGGATGAAGCTTTCGTTTGCAGGAACACTTTGAATTTTAGGTTTCAACTTGTTTTCCCCTCTAGGGATACATGCTTTTTGAAATCTAAACCAACAGCCAAACCCGCCCTGCACTGCGAACAGCCCCGCAAACACCATGCAAACTGGATACCACCTTGGCAGACAGCTGACTTCACGGGTGGAGGAGATAACTTCATTGAAACCAGCGAGACAGGTGTGTAATCCCCTAGCCATCTCTCTCCACACAGCGGGGAACCTTAAGAGCCCCTCCTAGCTCTCCTGTGAGCACCATAGCCAGACCTAGGGAATCAGGAGTGGCGCGGGACTCACGGCGCGGAACTCCCGGCTACCACTCCCACCAGTGCTGACAACTGAGGCCTCTTGCACCAGCTACCGGGGGCGTGGCTACTGGAGGGCAAGCAAATTTGCTGGGGGTTCTCAGCCCCAAGCTCTACAAACTTAGGGTCTGAGGGAGGCAAACAGGGAGAGTGTGCCCAGGCGTTCATGAAAACAGGGCTCCCAGGAGCAGCAGACCTGGCGTGTAACCAGTATTGCGGTAAGCATCACAGGTGAGCAGGGCCTGGCTTGAGGAAACACAAGAGAAGGCCCTAGGCACTCAGGACTGGAGATCCACCCAGTCTGGGACTAAGAACTGCTGCACAGTGAATGGTTCCCACCTATTGAGAGGAGAAGCTTGGCCCAGTGGGCACAGCTCCACCTACTGGAAGAGAAGTTAATCGAACTCTATGACTGCATTTATTATTTTTTTTTCTTTTTCTTTCATTTTCATTTTTTTGTTGGTGTTGTTGTTCTTTAACTTTTTTTAATGTTTTTTAATTTTTTAAAATTTTTCTATTTTATTATTATTAGTATTATTTCTTTAAATTTTAATTTTCATTTTTTTATTATCCTTATTATTTAAATTTTTTTTCTTTCTTTCTTTATTTTCTTTTGTCTTTTCATTTCTTTTCAATTTTCTTATTCCCCCTTCCTTGAATTCTACCTGCCTACTCTCATTCTCTTTAATGACTTCTTCCCTTCCCTTCTATTATACTTGCTCCCAAGCATCAAATAAATTTATAAGAATAAACAGTAACTCAGCAGTCAAATAGAACAAGAAGTAACATGAGCAGCATAAAAAAGCAAGGAAGAAAAGGAGTACAAACTATGAGGGACAACCTAAATATTCAGGAGGATCTAGAGTCATTAGAAAAATGGTCATATAAAGAACTCAAGGAATACCTTAGACAGATGGAATGGAACCTTAAAGA
>NW_026008252.1:12161-13013 GCF_001458135.2 Marmota marmota marmota | reverse complement strand
GACCTATAACAATGGATGAAATAGAAGAAGCAATCAAAAGACTACCAACCAAGAAAAGCCCAGGACCAGATGGGTATACAGCGGAGTTTTACAAAACCTATAAAGAAGAATTATTACCAATAGTTTTCAAGTTATTTCAGGAAATATAAAAAGAGGGAGCTCTGCCAAATTCATTCTATGAGGCAAACATCACCCTGATTCCAAAACCAGACAAAGACACCTCAAAGAAAGAAAACTACAGACCAATATCTCTGATGAACCTAGATGCAAAAATCCTCAATAAAATTCTGGCGAATCGGATACAAAGGCACATCAAAAAAATTGTGCACCATGATCAAGTAGGATTCATACCTGGGATGCAAGGATGGTTCAATATACGGAAATCAATAAATGTTATACACCACATCAATAGACTTAAAGATAAGAACCATATGATCATCTCGATAGATGCAGAAAAAGCATTCAACAAAGTACAGCATCCCTTTATGTTCAAAACATTAGAAAAACTAGGGATAACAGGAACTTACCTTGACATAGTAAAAGCTATATATGCTAAGCCTCAGGCTAGCAACATTCTGAATGGAGAAAAATTGAAGGCATTCCCTCTAAAATCTGGAACAAGACAGGGATGCCCTCTATCACCACTTCTATTCAATATAGTTCTCAAAACACTGGCCAGAGCAATTAGACAGACAAAAGAAATTAAAGGCATAAAAATAGGAAAAGAAGAACTTAAATTATCACTATTTGCGGATGATATGATTCTATACCTAGAAGACCCAAAAGGGTCTACAAAAAAACTACTAGAACTAATAAATGAATTCAGCAAAGTGGCAGGATATAAAATCAACA
>NW_026008252.1:0-4614 GCF_001458135.2 Marmota marmota marmota | reverse complement strand
CCAAATGTCTTCTTTGATATAATGAGAGCAACTAAGAACAGAGCAGGGAGGAAGAACAGGAAGAAATGATTAACATTAAACAGAGACATGAGGTGGGAGGCAAAGGGAGAGAAAAGGGAAATTGCATGGTAATGGAGGGAGACCCTCATTGTTATACAAAATTACATATAAGAGGTTGTGAGGGGAATGGGAAAATAAACAAGGAGAGAAATGAATTACAGTAGATGGGGTAGAGAGAGAAGATGGGAGGGGAGGGGAGGGGGGATAGTTGAGGATAGGAAAGGTAGCAGAATACAACAGTTACTAATAGGGCATTATGTAAAAATGTGGATGTGTAACCGATGTGATTCTGCAATCTGTATTTGGGGTAAAATTGGGAGTTCATAACCAACTTGAATCTAATGCATGAAATATGATATGTCAAGAGCTTTGCAATGTTTTGAACAACTAATAAAAAATTTAAAAAAAGTAAAAAAAAGAAATCTAAACCATACACTGTTTGTGATAGCTATTTTAAACGTGACTCACTCAATTAGTTTTCAGTGCACTCTCTATGCTTTCTTCCCTGTTAAAGTAGCCCTAAGCAGAGGAAAGGAAAATACACTTTCATTTGAAAGCGTATGCAGGGCTTCCACAGAACTATGTGTTTACTGGAATCTCACCAAATATTTTTTCACCCAATGTTGTTGACACTTGACAGGAAAGATGAGTATACCTGTTGCTTTTGGCTGCCCAAATTTCATTCTTCTACGTTGAAGTGTTCCATTCCAGGAACAAATTGAAGTATTCATTTGCAGAAGCCATTTGGATTTTTAGGTTTCACATTGTTTTCCTCTATACAGATACATGCATTTGAAACTATAAATACAACACGGTTTCTTCTAGCTTTTTGAAACTTTGATCACTCAATAAGTTCTTAGTGTGCTCTCTAAGCTTTGTTCCCTGTTGAAGTAGCCCTAAGCAGAGGCAAGGAAAATACACTTTCGTTTGAAAGCATTTGCAGAGTTTCCACAGAACTCCAAGTTGACTGGAATCTCAACAAATACTTTTTCATCCAGTCTTTTTGACACTTGGCAGCAAAGTTTATTATACCACTTGCACCTGGCTGCCCAAATTTTCTTCTGCTAGGTTGAAGCATTCATTTGCATGAGCACTTGGAATTTTTAGTTTTCACTTCATTTTCCCCTATAGGGATACATGCATTTGGAACTCTTAATCATCAAGGTTTGTGCTAGCTGCATGAAACTTGACTCACTTAATTAGTTCTCAGTGCACTATCTATGCTTTCTTCTCTGTTGAAGTAGTCCTAAGCAGATGCAAGGAAAATACACTTTCGTTTGAAAGCATTTGCAGAGCTTCCACAGAAATCCATGTTTACTGGAATCTCACCAAATATTTTTTCACCCGATGTTGTTGATACTTGACAGGAAAGATGAGTATACCAGTTGCACTTGGATGCCCAAATTTCATTCTTCTAGGTTGAAGCGTCCCATTCCAGGAACACATTGAATTTTTAGGTTACATTTCATTTTCCCCTTTAGGGATACATGCTTTTGGAACTCTAAATCAAACACGGTTTCTGCTAGCTGCTTGAAACTTGAAACACTCAATTAGGTCTCAGTGCGCTCTCTATGTTGTTTTTTTTTTTTAACTGCTGAAGTAGCCCTAAGCAGAGGCAAGGAATATACACTTTCATTTGAAAGCATTTGCAGTGCTTCCATAGATCTTTGAGTTTACTGGAATCTCAACAAATATTTTTTTACCCGACCTTGTTCACACTTGGCCTGAAAGATGAGAAAACCAGTTCCACTTGGCTCCCCAAAATTAATTCTTCTAGGTTGAAGTATTCATTTTCAGAAGCCCTTTGGATTTTTAGGTTTCACTTTGTTTTCCCCTATACAGATATATGCATTTGAAACTCTAAATAAAACACGGTTTGTCCTAGCTGCTTGAAACTTGGATTACTCAATTAGTTCTTAGTGTGCTCTCTATACTTTGTTCCCTGTTGAAGTAGCCCTTTCATTTGAAATCGTTTGCAGAGCTTCCACAAAACTCAGAGTTTACTGGAGTCTCAGAAAATGTTTTTTCACCTGATCTGGTTGATACTTGGCAGGAAAGATGAGTATAAAATTTGCACTTGCTGCTCGAATTTTGTTCTTCTAAGTTGAAGTGTCCTTTTTAAAAACACTTTGAATTTTTCGTTTCACTTATTTTTCCCCTATTGGGATACATGCTTGTTAACTCTAAATCAAACACAGTTTGTGCTAAATGCTTGAAACTTTACTTACTCAATTAGTTTTCAGTGCACTCTCTATGCTTTTTTTTCTGTGGAAATAGCCATAAGCAGAGGCTAGGAAAATATACTTAAATTTGAAAGAGTTCACAGAGTTTCCACAGAAGTTGTAATTTACTGAAATCTTCTAAATTTTTTGACCCAATCTTCTTGATACATGGCAGGAAAGATGAGTATACCACTTACACTTGGCTGCAAAAATTTTGTTCTTCTGTTGAAGCGTTTGTTTGCAGGAACACTTTGAATTTTTAGATTCACTTCATTTTCCCCTATAGAAATAAATTCATTGCAAAATGTAAATCAAACATGGTTTGGGCTAGGTCTTTCAATCTTGAGTCCCTCAATTAGTACTCAATGCGGTCTTTATGCTTTGATCCCGGTTGAAGTAGCCCCAAGAAAAGGCAAGGCAAAAAAACTTTCATTTGAAAGCATTTGCAGAGCTTGCACAAAACTCTGAGTTTACAGGAATCTGAGCAAATATTTTTTCACCCCATCTTGTGATACTTGGCAGGAAACATGAGTATAGAAGTTGCAATTTGCTGCCCAAATTTCATTCTTCTACTTGAAGAGTTCAATGAAAGAACACTTTGAATTTTTAGGTTTCACTTCATTTTCTCTTATAGGGATACATGCATTTGGAACTCTAAATCAAACACAGTTTATGCTACCTGCTTGAAACTTGACTCAATAAATTTGTTTTTAGGGCACTTTCTAGGCTTTGTTCCCTGTTGATGTTGCCCTAAGCAGAGACAAGGAAAATACATCTTCATTTGAAAGCATTTGCAGAGATTCCACGGTATTGCGAGGTTACCAGAATCTCAGCAAATATTTTTTTCACACGAGCTTATTGATACTTGCGTTGCATGTGGGTTCCCAAATTTCATTCTTCTAGGTTGAAGTGTTCGTTTTTAGGAACACTTTGAATTTTTAGGGTTCACTTATTTTTCCCCTATTGGGATACATGCTTTTGAACCCTAAATCAAACACAGTTAATGCTAGCTGCTTGAAACTTGAGTCACTCCATTAGTTCCGTGTACTCTCTATGCTTTGCTCCTTGTTGAAGTAGCCCTAAGCAGAGGCAAGGAAAATATACTTTCATTTTAAAGTGTTTGCAGAGTTTCCACAGAACTTTGGATTTATTGGAATGTCTGCTGAATTTTTTGACCGAATCTTCTTGATACTTGGTAGGAACAAGGAGTATACCATTTGCACTTGGCTGACAAAATTTTGTTCTTCTATGTTGAAGCATTTGTTTGCAGGAACACTTTGAAGTTTTAGGTTTTACTTCCTTTTCCCCTATAGAGATAAATTCATTGGGAATGCTCAATCAAACACGGTTTGTGCTAGCTCCTTCAAGTTTGAGTCACTCAATTAGTACTCTGTGTGGTCTTTATGCTTTGTTCCCTGTTGAAGTAGCCCTAAGCAGAGGCATGGAAAATACACTTACATTTGAAAGCGTTTTTAGAGCTTCCACAGAACTCCGAGTTCACTAGAATCTCAACAAATATTTTTTCAACCGAACTTGTTGATACTTGGCAGCAAAGATGAGTATACCAGTTGCACTTAGCTGCTCATATTTCATTCTTCTGGGTTCAAGTGTTTGTTTGCAAGAACAGTTTGAATTTTTAGGTTCTACTTTGTTTTCACCTATAGGGATACATGCATTTGTAACTCTAATTCAAAAACGGTTTTTGCTAGCTTCTTGAAACTTGACTCACTCAATTAGTTCTCACTGCACTCTCTATGCTTTGTTCCCTGTTGAAGTAGCCATAAAAAGAGAAAAGAAAAATACACGTTCATTTAAAAGTGTTTGGAGAGCTTCCACAGAACTCCGAGTATACTGAAATCTCAGCAAATGTTTTTTCACCTTATCTTTTTTTACTAGGAAGGAAAGATAAGTATACCACTTGCACTTGGCTGCGCAAATTTCTTTCTTCTAGGTTTAAGCATTAATTTTCAGGAGCCCTTTGAATTTTTAGATTTCACTTCCTTTTCCTCTAAAGGGATATATGCATTTGGAACTCAATATCAAACACGGTTTGTGATAGTTGCTTAAAACTTGATGAACTCAATTAGTTCGCAGTCCACTCTCAATGCTTTGTTTTCTGTTTAAGACGCCCTCATCAGAGGCAAGGAAAATACAGTTGAATTTGAAAGCTTTTCCAGAGCTTTCACAGAACTATGAATTTATTGGATCTCAGCAAATATTTTTTCACCCGAACTTGTTGAAACTTGGTAGGAAAGATGAGTATATCAGTTGCACATGGTTGCCCACTTTTTGTTCTTCTGTGTTGAAGCGTTTGTTTGCAGGAACACTTTGA
>NW_026008251.1:0-3716 GCF_001458135.2 Marmota marmota marmota | reverse complement strand
ACACATCCATTCATACACACACACACTAACAAAAGAAAAAAAATAAATTTATACACATGTGCATCATGCATCATGCATACACAGGGGAGAAATTTAGTGGTGAGTAACTCAAAAAAGTGGTTAGCACTTGAGCTCAAATAGCATCTTAACAAAAGAATAATACATTTGTAGAGAAGGAACAAGACAAAGGAAAAAGGTTTTTGCTTCCAAGGGTGAAGTATTGTGGGAAGATAGACATATGGGTTAACTAGTTAAAGATAAGGGTTATTTAGTAAGATTTGTTGGGCGGACCCCTCTAGCTGTCATAGAATCTCCAGGGATAACGCTGATAACCTCTCCTGGTACAGAGGGGTTGGGGGAATCTTCAGAAAGGAAATGTATGCTCTGTTTTCAAGAAAAAGGGGGGAAAACAGAAAGTTCACCCTATGTCTGATTTCTTAACTGACTTTAGTTTGAAATAAGCCTTATGCCAGAGTGTCACATTTCAGAATTCACACTCTGAACCCCTTCATTGATAATCCACGAAGCTCTGCAAGTGTGAGAGCAGGAAGCTGATGGGAAATGTTTGTATCTTCCCCTGATTTTTGCTGTGAACATAAAAACTTCTCTGAAAAAAAAAATTAAGTCTGTCAAAAAAATGTTAAAGCATTAAAAAATAAAGTTCCTAGGAGTAGAAATAAATTTGCAGAAAAACAAGCCCCAAAACTCTTTATGATTGATCCAAATATCACATTTACAAGTGTTTTCATTTTGTATTATAAAGAGTTATGATGTAAGAATAGTTTTGTAAGCTTATTTTGTTACTTATATATCACAATTATCCATAATATATTTTATTAACCACAAAGTATTTTTTAAAAATCTTTTTATTTTAGTGTCTTTATCTATACTTTTTCCCTACATGTGAACACATTTTTCATTTTGCACTACAAATTATATAGCTGACCTTGGCACATGGGGGTTTTTTGTTTGTGTGTTTGTTTTGCTACATATGCATTAGCTCCAATACTATTATTCTCCACTATTTTTTGGTTGGTTGACTCTTCGAGGAAGGACACCAGGTGATCATTACAGTCTTTTCAAAGTGACTGAGTTTAATTTTTCTACTCTAACTCGAGGACATTAGTTGACATTATCAGAAGACACATTTCCAAATACATGATGTGTCATTAGTGCATTTGGTTCTTTCATCTAGAAGCAAGACTGAACAAGAAAGCTATAGTCAGTAGATAGTGACTTATTGTATGTTGGGAAGAATGCACAGAGGCCGTGCAAACCTTTCATCCTTCCCCAATAAGGATGCAAGTTATGGCAAGGGTTCAACCTGCCACATCTATAGAGAAGGAAAGGTTTTACAAAAGAAAGAAGCAGAAAGATCCTTTGTCTCTGAGCAGCAGCAATCCTACATCACACAAGTCACTGCTGCTCTGCTCTGTCACAGAGAATTAGTTCATCATATGCACCATCATAGGCATATTTCTAGGACAAGAAAATATTTTAGCTTTTTGGCATTTCTTAGGTGAGAAGCAGAGCTATGAGTGTCTTTTTGCACATAAATAATTTGGAATTTTTTTTTTATAAAAACGAGGGTTTAAATTTAAAGAGCCACACAACTTTATTACATGCCAGTGGGTGGATGCCAATTTCCCCACAGTTTCATCTTCCTTTTTCTTTTTCTGTTAGGAAGGCTCTTTACTTTTGCTAGGCTAAAAAATAAAAGTACATGACTGAACTATTTAATTTGAACACTGGTTTTCAGTGCTATACATTTCATTTTGTTAACAAGACATTTCTTCCCATTAGTAGAATTCATAGTAGAAAATCAGTGAATTATTCATTTTGTTTTTGCTGTGGCTTTTTTTTAAAAAAAAAAAAAAGATCTGGCAGGGCAGAGATGCTCAACAGATTACTGAGTTTCTGAAATTTTTGCAGAATTAAACAAGAGGAATGTTTGAAAACTAATACAGTACATGAATCAAGGAGTGAAAGAGAAGTATTTTAGTTACAGCTGGATTTACCAGCACCACCCCTGCCCCAATGTAATTAAGTTTGGGACTGATTCCAAGTGGCTTCTCTTCCACTTAAATTTGGGGAAAAAAATGCAATGCAATGCCAGCCTTTCCAGTACTTTTAAACTGTATATTAGCACTATCGATCTGAATTTAAATGAAGTAGAAGGTAAGCAATGTCTATTAGTTTCCATTTAAGATGCATATGTTTTAAAAAGGGACACAATTTTCCATGACCTTGATTCTATTATATTAAGAAGTCCCTTTTAGTTCTATTGTTTTATTTTCTTACTTTTTTCCCTCTAATGGTGGCATAAACAGCCATTTAAAAAATAGAATATATATTTCATGGAAAATATCTGGGTAACTAATACCATGAATATTGTAAGTTTTTTAAAAATAGTTTTCTTTATATTTGCCTTCTTTCAATTAGATTGCACATTCAGAACACAAAAAGAGATTAAAAGTGATAAACCCGGAGAGGGCCTAAGTGTTTCTGATGGAAAATACCCAGTCTGCACAGAGGTGGAGAGAACAGGATCATGATCCAATGTCCCATCACCAGCTTCAACAATCAATGTGTGCCTGAGCTTTCATCTCTATTCTCACCACTTCACCTTATCCCCAAATTCTTGACATCATTTCATTTTAAAAGCATACATTTTAGGATGTATTTACAAAAGACAAGAAATCTTTTTTAAAAGAATAACCTCAACACAATTACTGCACTTTATTAAATAAATAAACAATGAAGCTGAACTTGGGGGTAATCCCAGCTGGGCAGGAGGCTGAGGTAGGAAGATTGCAAGTTCAAGGCCTGCCTGGGCAACTTAACAAGACCCTGTCTCAAAATACAATTTTTTTAAAATGGATGTAGTTCAGTGGTGGAATGCTTGCCTAGCATGCACAAAGGCCCTAGATTCAACCCCAACGACTATAGGAAACAAGAAAAGAAAAATCAGTGGGAAACAAAAAGTATTCCTTAATATATTTAATCAATATTTACATTGCTCTAATTATTTTATAAATATTTTTCATAGTTGTTTTGTTTAAATCCACAGATTTTTTTTTAGAAGTCTCCTAAGTCCTTTAAGCCTAAAGTTTCACATCCCTCTTTTATTTTCCCTTGCGATACATCTGTGAATGAAACTGGGTCATTTGTTCTCCTGTTTGTTTGTTTTTGTTTTTGTTTTTCTGGTCATTTGTTCGAGGTTTTCCTGATTGTGTCCCCAGATTATTATCAGTTGACTGAGACTTTTGTTTCCATTTGTGCTATAAACTGGTAGCTCAACCTGGACACTTGATAAGACCATGTTTGCTGTGGGGACACTAGTAATTCACTTCTGTTTTTGTGTATATTCATACAAAGCTGATCTGCTTTCTGTTATGTGGTGCTAATGTTTGTAAATTGGTTCTGATGTTGCTGGCTTGCTCTATCCCTTTAGCTTTTGAAATCCCATTTTTGCCTAGATCCATTATTTCCAGAGGGAGATTATAATTTCTTTTTTACATTCTGTTTAACTGAATTTTAGTCGCCACAATTTTTTTTTAACTGAAACATGCATAGTCTGTAAAGGAAGCAAACTCAATAACATCACAAAACATTTGGGATAAATATGAATCAATAGACTGGCCTTAGCTCCGGGCTTGGCCTGCCGGCTACCTTATAACTGATCTGCTGGAGCAAATATAGTGGATCCTGAACTG
>NW_026008250.1:0-3717 GCF_001458135.2 Marmota marmota marmota | reverse complement strand
AAAAAAAAAAAAAAAAAAAAAAAAACATAAACAATAACTAGTCTATGCAATTTGTATTTATGTTTGTATTTTCTTAAAGAGAAAAGTATTTAATTTCTTTAAGAGAAAAATTACCCTTCTCTTTTTAAAATAAAATTTTAAAATTTTAAAAAGCTGGAATAACCTGTGCCTTTCTAGTGTGAACATATTTAAAAATTCAAGGTATATATTGAAGACAACAGCATGTCTTTTCAAACTTTAAAATTCTACAGCTTTCCTTGGGCACATTTTAGTGTTTGCTGCATCATACACTGTGTCCTTTATTTCTTTTGTTGTCCCTCATTGTGGTTAAACCAATCTTGGAAGAAGACAGGGCATTTACAAAGTTCTTAGATACAGGGATTTGAATGAGTATGATCAAAATTAAATTCCAAATATATAATATCTTAATTCCTCTACAGGGCAAATCTTCAATGGAAAGGGCTTGTGTGAGATGTTTAAAGGAATGCATGTTGGTTTTGTCTCTAACAGATGTAGAATTATTTATACTTTAATACTACATTGATAATGAGTACTAACGTTCACACTTGAGGCAGATGTGGATTCCGGACTTTATTAATTAGTTGTGGAAATGTGGCTGACAGGGAGAAAAAGTGATAAAGGAATTCTCAAGAGATTGCTAGGGAAATGACTGAGCTAAATATCCCAGACCCATGGGGAAAATAGGTAGTCCAGTTGCCCAATAGACATTTCAAATCCCTCTTAATGTGCAAGTATTTGGAAAAGGCAAGTTAATTGCTTAGTTTATTCCTTCTACACTACACATATGTATCTGAGGAGGACTTACAAGAACATTGGGGCTAGACACTAGGGCTCAAAGCTTAACTAACTTTGATGTGGGAAAAGAAAGAAAAATAAAAAAGTAAACAGAGAAGCAAATAATTGAATTAGTAAAATTGAACCTACCTGATCTTTTTGTTTGGTCTCTGGCATCACTAAATTCTCCAATTTAGTTTATTATCAGACAATTCAGAAAAGAAACTAGAGTTTGCATTATTAAAATTGGTCCAAAAACACAGAGAATGAGGAGACATAAACACTGTATTCTTAAGCTAGGAAAATGCAGACACCAATTTAAGAATTTTAGAATTAGCAGATTTGTACCACAGTAAAATGTCCTACTAAAGCAGAGAGGAATATAAATTATGAGACTAATCCCTGCAATAAAGTATCAAGTAGTGCAGACACATAAATCATTCTTTTACATTTATTTCCTCTTTGAACGAGACTATTCAGATTTAGCCAATGGCACCAGAAATACTCACAATGGATGGTGATGAGTTTGGAGGAGTGCTTTTTTCTAGCTAGATTTCCTTATACTGTTTCTACCTCTGCTATTTGCCTGTCATCCCACATTGACATATAAAATGGATATATGTGTCTTTTAAATATGACTATAAACAAGTGAGAGTGGTGTCATAAATAAAAAGTGGAAACAATTTCCTTGTTGTACAAGTGTACTTCATAAAATTACAATCATTTCATTTTGGAAGAAATCTGAGTCAAATCCAACTGAGAATGCCCATCATCCCTGGATTTCTCAATGGAGTTTTATTCAATGCCGTATACTTCAATATGCTAATTCAAATTTTAATATTTCAGAAGCACTGGACACTTTTCATATGCCTGGCATGGCTAATTATACCAACATTATTCATAAAACATAAAGAAATATAATTATGATATATTTTCTTTCAAATAACATCATTTGTGACTTCTGCCTTAATACATATTATGCATTGCAATTTTAGGTGTTTTTCTAAAATAAGAGCAATTATTCCAAAATGTTCAGTTGAATTTTACCATTAAATATCACTGCATGATATTTTATATTCTCCCTGATGAATTTAGTTCATGTAAGATTACACTGGATTCATTCTGTCTTCACCTTCCAACCTGACACTATTACAAATGCACTCTCTTCAGTTTTCTAGATTTGGCTGTCTTATAAATTCTCACCTTCCATGGGCCATAGTATGTTGGTTCCAGCAAAGCCCTACCAAAATAACCAATTGCTACTGCTCAGTAGAGTCCACGGTGTTTTTTACACCAAACATTTATATATCTATGCTATATATACTATGTGGATACCACAAAGGAAACGATCTATAAGAGAGAAATGAAAAAAGAAATCTAGCAATAACTAAGTTGGTCTAGGTCCACTGAACTAGAAAAAGGCCTTTTCTTTATTCTGGTGATACTAATGAGTTATTTTCATTGTGGTGACTAGGCTGATGAAATAGCAAAACAAAAGATAGGCATCATACATCTTTTTAATTTATTTTATAGTCAGTCACAGAAGAACTATGAGCAATTTCAGCAATGTGAAACCTTCCCTAATGATAAACTAAATAATAACCATTTCTATATGTTTCTAATTCAGCAAATGCATTCTAAAAATCACAAAACCAGAGATGAAAGTGCCTTAAAAATGCACTTATGTTCTGAATTCATCTTTTACAGATAAAGAAATCCAAAGCTGAAAGAACAAAAATGATTTACATATTTTGATTACTGGTGTTTATCACCCAGATTGAAAATTTTCTACTGTTCTATACCATGAACATAAAAATGTTTGCATCAAATAAATATCAACACATATAAACTGTCTATCCATTCCATTTCTCAAAGCACTCAAATCCTAGAACATGCTGTTATCTCATGAGGATGTATGTGTGTGTATTCAAGTTTGAGAACAAATTATCACGTGTGTGTCTGGGAGGGAGTTGGATACTAAATGCAGCAAGAAAAATATTGGACCAGTGGTCTGAAGCTCTTGTTTTAATTCTTTTCTGCTACATACTTCCATAGTGACCATAAAAATACTCATGAATATTACTTAACTTCTCTGATTCTCAATTACTTCATCCATCTGGTGAGAGTATTCAAATAATTTTCCACCTTTACAGTTACTACCCTTATAACTTTGAAAATAACTCAAATTATTCCCTTTTTTCCATTTTTCATATATGTTCTAGAGGAAGAAAGAAACCTCCAGAGCATAGAACATTAGAATTGTGTTTTAACAGAAACATCACTTTCTAGATATTCATCTGTGAGAACTATCATTATTCAAAATATACTGTAAGCAAGCTATAAAAAATTTTATAATATCAATCCTGTCCTTGGGTTAAGTAGGATGTTAACTGGTAAATTAAATATGGATGGTCAGAAGAAATTCTAACCATAAACTGAATCCAGGATTTCAGATGACTAAGTTTTTTTATCTTTCTTTTCACTGATCCTTATTATTTATTGTTATTATCACCAAATATCTATATGTTTGATCATGATGTTTGTTCAAGTATCAGTCTCTCAAGTTCAAATAAATAGAAAAACCAAAACCTTGAATTTTCTATAAGTTCATTAGACATGCTTTATGTGTAAACGTTTAGTTATAATTGTATCCTTGAACCTTTTGTTTCTTCTTAGAATTAAAAGAAATTTAAAGAAGCTGATTTTTTTTTTTAATTTTTATTGTTGGTTGCTCAAAACATTACATAGTTCTTGATATATCATATTTCACACTTTGATTCAAGTGGGTTATGAACTCCCATTTTTACCCCGTATACAGATTGCAGAATCACATCAGTTACACATCCATTGATTTACATATTGCCATACTAGTGTCTGTTGTGTTCTGCTGCCTTTCCTATCCTCTACTATCCCCCCTCCCCT